>NC_083604.1:38712551-39015581 GCF_029168945.1 Cannabis sativa
CGAGAATGGTGACACGTGGATTCCGCAAGGAGCATCACCGCACGGAGCAATATGCGGGAAACGGGGATGCCTCGCGACACATCCGGAATGAAACATTCAACGAGCGGGTGCGGAATGATCAACAACTTTTGCAAATTCGGCTTGACGCATCACGGGTCACCGGCTCGATCCCTACGACTCGGGGATCGGCTACACGTGGATATGGCATGCACACGATGTTATCGGTGTATTCGGCCACCGTCCCACGATCCTTTGATTCGACATTGATCACACGATCTTTCTATTTATGCGCATTGTAACGAGATAGTAAACTCTTTCTCCTCAAGTTTCCGGCCATAAATAGTGAGGAATATCCTTTGTGCAAAGGGCCAGGGAATTTAATTTCGATACACGGTAAATAAGGCTATATTATTATCTACGAAATATATATTCAAAGATACTATTATGAGAGCTATAAGAAAATAAAACTTCTTCCTTGTTCTTAAGTCAATACAAATAACGGGGGATTGGGGTTATTACCACCTTGCTCGGGAGTGAACCTGTATAAAATTCACATGTCTTATTATTGCTTTCTTATATATTCTCGTTACGAGCATATCGTTTATCGCTTATCAAAAAGACTCATTGTCGTTGGCTAAAAGCGAAGTCAACATTTTGGTACTTTCATTGAGAGCGAGAGATAGCCGTAGATCGCTCTTGACATTCGACACGATGGTGCACACCAGACGCTCGTAGAACTGTACGACCCAGTAAGCTCACAGAGACCCAGCTGGGCAGAGCATTACGGGACCAAGGGAGTTCAAGGGTTCCACCCAGAGTGTCAATCCTGAACGGACGGGAAGTGTGGTGAATGGTGGGACAACTCCTGATGCGAAAGCTGCGCCAAGTGTGCAAGAGATTGGGAATAATAGTTCCGCACACAACCGGGACGTTCCATAACACGGCCTATTCCACCGGGAATCAACGCCCAAACGACCATCGGAGACGCAATCGGGTTGTAAAATCCTAGTGCTGCACTCGGACTCATGCGGGGGTCACGACGACAATACTGCATCCCGCAGTCATCTTTACTTGATAAATCTAGCGTATGACGAACAAAGGCGTATGTTCGCCGAATGGAGGGATAAAGAGATGGAGGCATTAAGGGCTCACCATGCGGAAATCGAAGATCATAGTCGGCATGCCAGCACATCTTTGATACGAAGAGCCTATGGGCTTGTAGGACAACAAACACCGAGCGTCCCATTCCCACGGGATAAACGGGAGGATGACCGGAGTGATGAATGCCTCCCGGACGACCAACGGGTTAGTCGTCCGTCCCCCGATCACGAGTTCCGCTCGTGGGCCAAAGAGGTAGGCGGGCAGACCTTGTCCCGGGAATTCATCGGGAGGAGCCATACCCGAAGCGGATCCACTCGGAATAATGGAGCCATTCGCACAGCCGTCAGCCAAGCCGAACCAATCGTTGAAGCGACGGGGTTCTTCGTGTTCGATAGAGGTGAGAACGACCGCATGACCTAAGGGATGATCTAAACGGAAGAAGGGGAACGGACGAGCGAGGAATACTACAAAGATCATGCAGACCGGAGCCCATACTCAAATCCCAGCTCGGAAAGACGCTGATGTAATCCAACCCGAGCAAAATGCCAATCAAGTCATCCCGGTAGTACGGTGACTCGGCGAATTGAAGAATATGTTTCATGGCATGGCCGGACAGCGTAACAATGATCTTGAGTTAGACCGTGCACGCGGAACTCCCTTCTCACACGAGATCAATCTCACAACAGCAACACAAGTTCAAGATGCCAACGTGGAAGATGTACCTTTGGGAGAGAAGATCCTGCCCATCTCGAAGCCTTTTGAGATACAAATGGATTTACAAGGAGTGCGAGGGGACTTATGTTGCGAGAATCTTCCTGCTCTCTGTCGGAAGCCGCACAATAATGGTATTTCAAGTTAGCTCCTTGAAAGTTTAGTTCATGGAAAACCTTCTCTTCGGAATTCCATTCACAATTCTCTTTCCTCACAATCCCATTGTATCGGGAGATTTGGTCGAGCGTAAAACGGCGACCTGGCGAGCCACTCCGGCATACATCAACAAATTCATGATGGAAGCGACCAAGGTGTCGCCCGGGTAACTGAGATGGAGAGGTGTCCGCAATAAAATCTTTGAGGGGCATTGAAGTCCTTAGCCGGCCTGTGGAAGGATATGAGGAAAAACGGACGGTCGACTCGATGAGTGATTTTCTTGATCGGTAGTGAGAGGGCTTCATCAAACTCGAAGAAGCCATTCAACGAGAAGAAGGTGAACAAAAGCCGGGCAAGGCTGAAAGCATGCGGGAAAGCGATCTCGAGCCAATACCACGGCCAATGTGTGAAGACAAGCCCAGGCATGGAAGCTACATGTGGACGGGTCGGCAACGGATCAACTATGCGGGTGCGGGAATCGCCCTTGTCACACACACAGGGAGCAACACACACGTATGCGGCGGTCAAATTCGGATTCAAAGCCTCTAACAACGAGGCCGAATACGAAGCACTAATCGCTGGACTTAAACTAGCGAAGGAGATGAAGGCAAAGCGCATTGACATCTCCGGTGATTCACGGCTAGTGGTAAATCATGTATACGGCGAATACGAAGGCTCGAGGGAGAAAAAATGATAGTATATCGAGCAAAATACATGATACACTCGCACAAATCAAAAGCTACGACCTCGGACAAATTCCAAGAGAAGAAAATACAACGTGAATGCATTAGTGGATTAGCGAGCAACAATATAAGTGTGAAACTGAAACCTAGTCTCGATCAGGTTTCTTGAAGAGCACAGCATCAGCGGCACGGAAGAAATCGAAATCAGTGACACATCTCCAGCTGGATGACACCAATAGCGGCCTATCTCCAACTCTGAGGACTCCAGGACTAGCGAAATCGAAGCTCGGAAAATGAGAAGAAAGGCGGCCTGGTACATCGTAGTAGAAGGGATCATGTCCGTAAGAGGATTCTCAATGCCATTACTCGAGATGCGTCACACCAAATGAAGGCAGCGGCTTCTATATAAAGTTCGGGACGGATTCGTGCAAATCATGCGGTAGGACGAGGCTTATCAAAGAAAATCCTAAAGGCAAGGCTTCTCGCCCGGCCAACGATGATTGAAGATTCGAAAGCTTATGTCAAGAAGTGCGACAAATGCCGAGAGATTTTCAAAGATACCAAAAGCTCCGCCCAACGAGGCGACACAAATGCAAAGTGGTGGCCCTTTGCCATTTGGGGAATTGACCTAGTCGGACGATTTACCTAAAGGTAAAGGCGGAGTGCGGTACGATGTGGTAGCGATCGACTACTTTACTAAGTGAATTTCGAAGCGGAACCACTCGCAACTATCACGTAAAAGAAGGTTCGAGACTTTATAGTGAAGAACATCATATGTCGGTTCGGACATACGAGTACAAAATAGTTTCGGACAACGAGAAAATAGTTCGACGAGTCAATCTTTCATTGATTTACCGTACGAACCATGGTATCATCAAATGTTTCTCCGCGGTGGCACATCCTCGAGCAAACGTTCAAGTTGACCATTTGACAAAACCTTGAAGGATACACTTAAGAAGAAACTTGAAGATGCCATGAGGAAATTGACGAGAAGAACACCCGAAGTTCTGTGGTCATGCATTACAACGCGAAAAAAATAGCTTTGTCGGACACCATTTGCCGTGGCGTACGGTTATGAAGCTATGTTGCCGTCGAACTCGAGCCAGCATCCCACGAGAGAGATTAGCGCTCCGGTGAAGGTACCAATCACGCTACTCCTTGTAGAATCACTTGATGAAATTAAAGAAAAACGAGCAACTTCACTCAGCTTAAAGTTGGTAGCTCATCAACAAAAAGTAGCTCGGTATTTCAACAAACAAATGAAAGCTCGGAAATTCTTCGTGGGAGATATGAATCTGCAGAAGGGTATTCCTAGCTTACCAAAGACGTGTCGGCAATTATACTGAGACCTAACTGGGAAGGACCATGCAGTGGTGAAAGTTTTCTTGACTCAAGAGCATACAAACTAGGTAAGTATGACAAAAAAAATGCAACTCATTCTAGTACCACGAAGATGTTTTGGAATGGAAGAACATTTGATGAAATACTACCGTGGAAGTGCTCGGGTCGGGTGAATAACTTCAAAATACTCAAGGTCGGATAGACCACTTCAAAGTACTCGAGTCGGGTGGGGCCACATTGCAAGTACTATTGAACATTCGCTTCTAAGTAGATGGCCTCTTGGGCGTAGAACTACGCTTAAAGGCAAAACAAAATACTCGGGTCGGGTAGACCACTTTAAAGTACAATTTACTTGTTTGTTTTATGTCATGTTAAGCTAAAAGATCGGATTAGATCAACAGCTGCGATGTAAGTTACTACGGTAACAAATACATTTTCGATCGATAAATGAATAAAGATAGTATTTCCAATTCTATTGAGTCGAAAAAATCTGCATGATTATAATTTACCTAAAGTGTTACAAAAGGTTGGCTCCAGGCCGAGCAGAACGGAAAAGCAATATATTTACGAAAGACGTGTGACGAAGAGTCATGCGTACGCTCGGTCACTTAAGGAGCCGCCATGCCGGGAGCTACAAAGCATTTGGTGAAACATAAAACAATCACAATTGCACGACAATTATAAAGCAAAAGAATGAAATTCATTAAGGATGACAAAAGCACGTAGTACGGGATTAAAAATTTGCCTGATGTTAGCCCGTTGTCCAAAAAATGAAAATAATTCAAAGTTTAAAGGCCGCTTGGTCGGTCACGATGTCTTAAAAGACCTTGAGGCCACATATAATATATATATATATAAATAGGAGATAAAAAGAGAAGTGCCAAACGGTAGAGTTCCGAGGCTGCTTGGGCCAGTTCTTACGAGCCCAAGCACAGACGGGAAGGTCGGTTGTTAGCAGCAGAGAAGCATGTGACAACACTGGTCGAAGCTTGGCCGGTGTTAAAGCGGCCGCCTCTTTTCTACCATAAGCAACTTGGGCGCCGTAGTACTCGAAGTACATTCCTTAGCGTATGAAATGCCCAAGTCCCCTAAATTGGCAACTGAGGATTAGCCTTCCAAAAATCAAAGAAGAGCTACAAAGGCGGCGGTCTCCAGCGGCCATTGACCTTCTCCTTGTTCGTCCTTCTCAGTCACCTTGGCGTCCCTCTCCTCCTTTAGCGGAAGAAACACTTGCCGCAGGGAACTCCTCTCATCTGGCTTTGTAACTTCGGCAGATAAGGTCTCGATGGTCTCTTCAAAGCGAGTAGTGACCTCGAAGTCCTTTGTTAGCACGGAGATCTTCTTCTCGGCGGCTAACGGCTTCTTGTTGGCCCGCCCGGCTCATCATCGAACGGCTCCGGTTTTCGCCTGGCCTCGCCCGGCTTCATGCCCGGCCGAGTCACTCCACCCTCGAAGGTGGTGATGACGGGCCGTACTCTTGGAAGTAGCAGAGTTGCTTCCCCAGGAGTAAGTGTAAACCAACTTCATGCAGGCCTGCACAAAGGAAAAAGTCGGCATATGGAGCTAAGTGTGAAGAAGGATTAAAAGGGAAGTATCAAAAAAGACTAACCACTGTTGAGCTAATACGAGGCTCTGGCCTGACATCCGAGAGATGAGTCGTTATACGGCATCGGCCAGGTTGCTCAGCGACCTCGGAGCCGATCGGTTCATGTGGTGGACGACATCTCCTTACCACTTTTGACCTGCGGCGGCCACGGAGCAGGAGTGGAGTTGGTGCACACCCCCGTGGGGCCACTCACAGCTTGATTCAGACCCGAGTCTTTGGTAGTCGAAACTCCTTAGACTTAATGCTGCAAATTTGGAGTAGAAGGATTTGCGGTGAAGGCTCCATGGGAAGGTCAATAACCTCTCCAGGAAGGTCTCTTACTCCAAGGGCCGCTCTCTGCGCCCGCCAAGCTTCTTGGCCGGAGGAGGCGATAGAGCTTTCGCCCATCCTCTTCATTAGAGCATCGAACATCTGTACGAGACATGTATGCCTGGTACGAAAATAGCATGGTTAGAAAAAACCCATTGAGAAAATACAAAGCATGAAAGTCAAGAAGGCCCGAAAAAGAAATACCCCAAAATGCCTTGCTTGGGAGTAGACTTCGGAGTGGGGAACCGAGGCAACCTCGTAGGGGGGAAGGAGCATCCCATCCTTGGGAAGCGTAGAGGACGAAGAGAGCGGACAGAGTACTTAATGCCCTTTGGAGTAATGCGTAGCGGGATGAGGCTAAAGAAGTCATACATCCACTGAAGTACTTATGCAAGGGCATCGGTGCCCCTTGCGGCCATGAGCCCGTGACTAGGCACGCATTCCCTTATCGAGATTTGTGGCGCGGTTGTCGTGGGCGGGAATATAGCGATCCAGCTCGCCCGGTACCCATCCCTGGTTGAGAGTAAGGAGCTGTGCCTCCGAAATCTCAGATGGCGGACTTTCCCACCACAGCGCCCAAGGCACCGCCTCCTACGGGGAACCTCCTCAGTGAAACTCCTCACTTGAGTAGTCTACATCCTCAGCTGGGACGTCCCTTGTGTCTTCCACCGGCTTGCAGGCCTCATTGTGATATTCCCCTAAAGTCAGGGTTTCCCCAACCCTCTTCCTCTCCCTCCGCAGTAGGACTGCAGGTGTCACCTAATCCAAATCCTCAACCTCCCACTGGATCTGAGCGTCCCTCACACGGTGTCACATCGGGATTACCTAAATTCTGATTATTGACGGGCGAGTGTGTAATGCAAAACCACTTGAGGATCAGAAACGATTGGCAGTGCATGAGCCTACCTTCGTCCTCATCTCCCTCTTGTTCGAGTCCCCGGATTGAAGAATTTCCTTTGCCGGCGTTCGCCTGAGCACGAAGACGAGGATGAACTTCGTTGAAGTTGAAGCCATCCTGGTCGATCGATGCAAAAGAGTTCCCAAGACTCAAATGGGTTTATCTACAAAAGATATACAAGATGGAGTGTTGGACGGAGTATCAAGCGAGAAACAAGGCAAATATGCGGACCAACCGAGTACTCGGCAAGTTAAAGAACGACTGTGTTCGAAGAAAAGTCAAAACTCAAGAAGTCGAAGGTTTTCTTGAGTTAGGGCAAAAAAGTTCATGAAGCTTGGAATAAGCAAGATGGAAGACGGACACAAAAAATACGGTTCAAAAATAAACAAATTTACGGCTTATGCCAACATAAGGACATGGAAAAGAAGGAGTCGCGAAGTTACTAACCCTAAGGTTTCTTAAGCATTCTTTCTACGGCTTAGTTACATTCAAAGTGTAAACATGCAAAGGAAAGCATACGGGGAAATCGGAAACTTACTCACTGATTCGAATGTCGAAGTTCAAGCAAACCGACAGTCTCTAGGCACTTCGGCAACTTTGAAGCCGGAAAACTCACCTCTCTTTTACTCTTGAGTTTACTTAACAACGAAGGAGTGATAAAATGAGTAATGTGATAGTACTATGAGTATTTATAGGCAAAAAGGGTAAGCTTGCATACAAAGGAACCTTGAACGCCTCGGGAATAAGTGCGCAATGTCGAGGGGAATCTGTCTGAGACTTAGAGAGCAAATGTTATCCCAAATTTGGCACTGCGACGTGGCATCACAAGAATGGTGACACGTGGATTGCACTTGGAGCATACGCACGGAGCAATATGCGGAACGGGGATGCCTCGGCCCGGCACATCCGGTATGGAATACTCAACAGCGCGTGTGAATGATCAGCAACACTTAGCCGAATTTTAGCTTAACGCATCATGAGTCACCAGCACAATCCCTACAACTCAGGGATCAACTTACGTGGATATGGCATACACACGATCCCACTATCGGTGTATTCAGCCTCAATCCCACGATTCTTGCATTCAGCATTGATCACACGATCTTTCTATTTATGTGCATTATGTGAGATGAGGAAACTTCTTCCTCCTCGAGTTTCCGGCCATATAAAATAATGAGGAATATCCACGGAGCAACGGGGCCAGAGATTGTAAGCCGATACGCGGTAAGCTAAGGCTATATTATTATTTTAAGAATTATATATTCGGAGATACTTTTATTGTAAGAGCTATAAGAAAAGGAAACTTCTTCCTTGTTCTTAAGTCAATACAAATAACGAGTTAATTAGTGCTATTACCTAGCTATCGGGAGGCTGAACCTCTAATCAAAATTCGTGTGTCTTATTATTGCTTTCTTATATATTCTATGCATAAATTGTATATATGATGTATATATGTGTGATGATGGTTTAGAATGATTGTGCTCTATGTTGTTGTGTAAATTATCGTTTGTCCTTTAAAAGTTTAAGGTTTAAGAAATATTTATGATTTTGGGTTGTAATTAGGATTGTAATAGATTGTGAAGATTATTTGGACTAGAAGATGATGTTTCTCTTGTTTATCACTTTGTATAGACATTTATACGGTTACTATTTTTGTATCTTAATCATCTAAAGAAAGATTATGAGTTCCTTTTTATAGTTTTTATTTACTTTGTGTTTTAGCTAAAGCTGCGATTGTTCTTTGGATATTTTAAGTTGTACGCAAATCATAGTTGAGTATAGAAAAACGATCGGCTACAACATTATAGTTGTAATGACCGCATGATTGAAATATAGATTAGTGTGGCAATTAGCATTAATTATCTATATTTTATAAGATTATATGTGAATATTTTTGTTGTGGGTCCCATTTTTAGAAAATAGACATTAGAGTTGTAATTTTTTAAGTCGAAGATTTTATCAAACTTTAAGTGTATTATTATTACTATATGTGAAACTTTACAATTTTTATAATTTTTGGCTCGGATTCGATAGAAAAATGCGATGAATGGCCATTAGAGTCACATGAATGAGTTTAGAATATTTTTCTTAGTGGGATAAACATAAGTAATATTTGATGTATCGAGATTTTAGGTGGAGTTATAGTTTTGGACCATTTTACTCCTAAACTTAAAGGTTAGCTTAAGTTGAGAGTAATTGTTATCTTTAAAGTTTTAGTTATATTATGATTGGTTATTATTAATATAAATTCGATTATTATCATTATTTTATTGAATAAAGATTAATTTATGACTCATTTAAAAAGAAAAATTAAATTTTCTCTCTCTTTTACATTTCTACTTTCTTTTCGAACCTAAAGGAACCACTAGAGTTCCAATTCTATTTTTCTTCTATTCTAATTGAATTTAGAGTGTGATTCGAGTATCAATTGGAAAAGATTTGACAAGGTAAACCCTAGAATTCTACTCTTTAAGTTTTTAAAAGCTTTTAGTTAGGTTTTTAGCTTGCTTTTACGGAAATTTAGGTTCTATTTGAATTGGATCTTGTTGTAGTTTGGGATTTACGGGTTTTAATTGAGTTTTTTAAGGTTCTCTTCGGCTGGTTTTGTTGGTTGTGGTGAGTGGTTGAGCAAGTTTGAGTTTCAAAACTAAAACTTGGCTCGATAATGAAGTTCTTTGTGTTTCTCTGTGTAATTCTTTGTTGTTTTTGCTTAGAATTTGTTGAGGGGTGATTTTACGGAGGTTTTATCCCAAAATTGATACTACTGACGTGGCATCACGAGAATGGTGACATGTGGACTCCACTTGGAGTATTTGTTCGAGGAACGATATGCGAAGCGGGATGCCTCGGCGGCACGTCCGAGTATGGAATACTCAACGAGCGCGTCTTGGGAATGATCGACAACTAGCGAATTCGAGTTTAACGCATCATAGGTCACCGGCTGATATCCACACAACTCAAGGGGATCAACTTACGTGGATGTGGCACACACACGATCCCACTATCGGTGTATTCGGCCTCGATCCCACGATCCTTACATTCGACATTGATCACACGATCTTTACGTTTATACACATTGTAACGAGAGAGGAAACTCTTCCTCTCGAAGTTTCGAATTTTTATAAATAGTGAGGAATGTTCAGCAGGCAAAGGGGCCAGAAATTATAAAGGCTGAAACGCGGTAAGCTAAGGCTATCTAAGAATTATATATTCGGAGATACCATTGTAAGAGCTATAAGAAAAGGAAACTTCTTCCTTGTTCCTTAAGTCAATACTAAAATAACGAGGATTAGGCTATTAGGAAAGCTGCTCGGGGCTTAACCTATATAAAATTTTTGTGTCTTGTTATTACCGCTTTATTATATATTCTCATTACGACATATCATTTATCGCTTATCAAAAAGACTCATTGTCGTTGGCTAAAAGCGAAGTCAACATTTTGGTACTTTCATTTAGAGCAGAATCACAGATCACTCTTTTCAATATTCCGACATGATGGTACAAACTCGTACGAGGCACATGTCGACCTAGCAAGCTCCCACACGGACGCTTGGATGCGACTTGTTGCGGGACCTAGGGAGTTCAAGGGTTGCCACCCGGCTTGTCGATCTTGGACGGACGGGAAGCGTGGTGAATGGTGGGACCCAACTCCATTCATTGCTTTTGAAAGCTGCGCACAGTGTGCAGAGGGCACAGGAATAACGGTTCCGCACACGACGGGGCTTTCATTAACACGACTATTTAACCGGGAAAAACCACCATCGGAGACGCAACTGAGATTGCAAAATCTCGCTGACTGCGCTCGGACTCCATGCGGTCACATCAATACCTCTGCATCATGATCGTGGAGGAATTACGTCTTTGCCCCGGTAAAGCCTTGGCGTTTGATGAACGAGGGCGTATGTTTGCCGAGATGGAGGGACGAAGAGATGGAGGCATTAAGGGCTCACTGCATGCAGGAAATCGAAGATCGTGGTCGACGAAGCCAACGTGCTTTTGATACGAAGAGCCTATCGGACGCCCAGGCCAACAAACCGCCGCAGGCGCTTTTCCTTTGGGAGAAACGAGAGGATGACCGACAATAAATGCCTCCTGAAAACCAACGGTCGAGCGAGTCAATCCCGATCACGAGTCCACGAGTTCCACTGCGTTGACCAAGAGGTAAGCGGGCGGACCTTGTCACAGGAATTCATCGGGGAGGAGCCATGCCCAGAAGCGGATCCACGTAGAATAATGGAGCCATTCCGCCCGTCAACCAAGCAAACCATTCGGCCTAAGGCAGCGGCGGAGTTCTTCGTGTTCGATGAGGGCGGGAACGAGCCGCATGACCTAAGGGACGATCTAAACGAGAAGAAGGGGAATAGACGAAACGCACGATATACTACAACGAACGTGCAGCCCCGAGCCCATACTCAAATCCCCCGCTAAGAAAGACAAGCCCGTAATCAGCAACCCGACCAAAACGCCAATCAAGTCGGCCCGGCCAGTACAAGCCCCGAAGCTCGACGAACTTAAGAATATGTTTCATGGCATGGGCCTAGATAGCGTAACAATGATCATTGAGTTAGACCAGGTGCACTTGCCCAGGAACTCCGCTTCTGAGAGATCAATCTATCTGCCACTTTACCCCACAAGTTCAAGATGCCAACGTAGAAGATGTACAACGGGAGAGAAGATCCTGCTCTCCCATCTCGAAGTATTTTGAGATGCAAATGGATTTTACTAAGGAGTGCGAGGGGACATATGTTGCGAATCTCTTTCCCAGCCACTTTCTGCATCCGGGAGGAAGCCGCCTGACAATGGTATTTCAAGTTGGCTCACTAGAAAGTTTAGTTCATGGAGAAGGCATCTTCTCTTCGGAATTCCATGCAAAATTCTCTTCCCTCACACCGGCTCCCATTGCATGCGGGAGATTTGGTCCGAAGTAAAAACGGCGACCCGGGGGCGAGCCAGCTTTCACGGGCATACATCGGCGGATTCATGACGGAAGCGACCAAGGTGTCACGGAGAGTAGCAGAGGATGGAAAGGATTATCCACGATGCGGGGGCATTGAAGTCCTTGGAGAAGCTTGTGGAAGGATATAAGGAAAAACGTGCTTAGGTTGACTCAATGAGTGATTTCCTTGGCCGGGCCAAAGGATTTCATCAAGCTCGAGGAAGCCATTCGGCGAAGACGAGAAGGTGAGCAAAAGCCGAGCAAAACGAAGGTTCCTTCCCTTTGGAACGTCCGCCAACTTCCCCCATTATTCCAGCCGGTTCAAGTGGCAAGCGTTCGAGGGCAACAACCACAAGCAAGGAAATGGGAAGAAGGGAAAGTTCATAGAAAAGCATGGACGGACTCCAGTGATCACGCGAAACACACTTGCATTTCCCAACTATCTTAACTTAAGATATAGAGAGTGTGTACATAGCAATTTAGTCGTTAATTCTGTACAAGATAAGCTAGGGCCCATGAAAGAAAGATACCCGGCAAAAGGGACATGACAAAATTTTTCGAGTTCCATGGAGACTACGGCCATGACAACTGTGCAGATGTTACAAGCTTGAAGTGGGAAATAGGGCGGGATGATGTTTCTGTCTTCCTTCGGCAGCAAGACAAAGCTTTTGAGCTCTATTCCTAAGAGCGAGGGGTTGAAAAGGGAGGACGGTGATATGTCGGAATGCTGCTGGAGAAACCGAGTTCGGGTGATGCTCGGATCCCTTCACCATGAAGTACTTTCGTCAACAAAATTGCCCTTTATTTGGGTGATGGCCTTGTGGTCACTTCGTCTTTCAACCACTTGAAGCCCGAGCTTTGGAGAGAAGTAGAAATACCACGAGCACCGCCTTGCTTGCAGGGGTAGACTTCAGGAGTCGAAGAACGACGGGCAACCACGTGGGGGAAGGAGCATCCCATCCTTGGGAAGCGTAAGAGGACGAAGAGAGCGGACAAGTACTTTCCCAATGCCCGCTTTGGAGTAATCTTGGCCGGGCGAGCGGAGGCCAAAGAAGTCCGCCACATCACTAAAGTACTTATACAAGGGTATCGGCGCCCCTTGCTTTGCCATGAAGCCCCCAAGCCTAGGCGCACATTCCCTTATCATGAGTTTGTGGGCCCGCGGTTGTCGTGGGCGGGAATATAGCCATGGTCCGGCTCGCCCGGTACCGGTCGTGGTCGAGAGTTTGGAGGCGTGCCTCACGAGGAGATCTTGGACGGGAGGACTTACCCACCCTCGCGCCCAAGGCACCACCTCCTATGAGGAACCGCCTCGACAAGCTGCGTCAACGGCGTAGTCCTGCGCCCTCGACCATGACATCGCCCGTCGGCATCGGGCCCCGGCGCCCGGACCCTCGTTGTACTCCCGCAGTCGGGGGTCCGGCCTGCTTTCCTCTGCTCCTCCCGTAGCGGGAGGACTGCCCAGACGCACCTCATCCAGCTCCTCAACCTCCTGGATCTCAGCGTCCCCCCCACGGTCCTCCTCAATTGGGACCACCAAATCTTGTTCGGCGTCGGGCAGAGTGGCGAGCCGAGCCACTTGAGGATCAGAAGCGTCGGCCAAACGCGAGGTTTTCTTCGTACAAGCCATCATCCTATGGCTGAGTACGGGGTCGGAAGAATTTCCTTTGCTAGAAGGAGGACTAGCACGAAGACGAGGATGAACTTCGTACGAAGTTGAAGCAAATCTGGTCGATCGATGCAGGAGTTCCCAAGACTCATACGGGTTCATTTACAAAAGACAACGCACGAGATGAGTGTTAGACGGAGTATCAAAACGAGAAACAAGCAAATATGCCGACCAAGAGTACTCAACGGATTAAAGAGCGACTATGTTTGAAGAAAAGTCAAAACTCAAGAAGTCAGAAAGTTTTCTTGAGTTATGGCAAAAAAGTTCATGAAGCTTGGAATAAGCAAGATGGAAGACAGAAAATATGCGGTTCAAAAATAAGCTACGAAAGCCAACATAAGGACATGGAAAAGAAGAGTCGCAGAAGTTTCTAACTCTAGGGTTTCTTAAGCATTCTTTCTAAAGCTTAGTTACATTTAAAGCGTAAACATGCAAAGGAAAGCATAAGGGAAATCAGAAACTTACTCAAAGATTAGAATGTCCGAGTTCAAGCAAGCCAACAATCGTGCAGCAGAGCACTTCGACAACTTTGAAGCTAGAAAACTCTCTCTTTTCGCTGCGGAGTTTACTTAACAACGAAGGGTGATAAAATGAGTAATGTGACAGTACTCTGAGTATTTATAGGCAAAAAGGGTAACTGCATACAAAGGAACCTTAGACGCCTCGACTTCCAGCCTCAAAAGCGAATATGGGAAATCAAAAGTAATCGAGTGAAACCGTCAACCGTGGAGAGAGAAATTTGGATTTTCAAAATATTAATTGTCAGAGCATTAATTAGCTGAAAATCGAAAGGACGCCCGATTAGCTTCACATCGAGTCTCGAACGGTCATGCTCGACACGTGTCCCCTTCCAATGGTAGAGCCGGCTCGGAATAAGTCTACACGCGATGTCGGAGGTCTGTACGGACTTGGGGGGCAAATGTTATCCCAAATTTAGCACTACGACGTGGCATCACAAGAATGGTGACACGTGGATTCCACTTGGAGCATGCGCACGGAGCAATATGCCGACCGGGATGCCTCGTTGGCACATCCGGTATGGAATACTCAACGAGTCGTGGGAATGATCAACAACTTAGCAAATTTAGCTTAACGTATCATGAGTCACCGGCTCGATCCCTACAACTCGGGGATCAACTTACGTGGATATGGCATACACACGATCCCACTATCGGTGTATTCGGCCTCAATCCCACGATCCTTGCATTCGGCATTGATCACACGATCTTTCTATTTATGCGCATTGTAACGAGATAGGAAACTCTTCCTCCTCGAGTTTCCATTTTATAAATAGTGAGGAATGTTCAACGGGCAAAGGGCATAGAAATTATAAGCGGAAACGCTTATGTAAGCTAAGGCTATCTAAGAATTATATATTCAAAGATACTATTGTAAAAGCTATAAGAAAAGGAAACTTCTTCCTTGTTCTTAAGTCAATACAAATAACGAGGATTAGGCTATTACCGAACTGCTCGGGGCTGAACCTCTGTAAAATTTCTATGTCTAGTTATTGCTTTATTATATATTCTTAAGTCAACAACAGGTATTCTAGAAACTTTGTGGTGGATTTTGGGATTGATTTTAGAGAGATATGAAGTTTTTAGAGTTTTTGCAAGAAACCGATTAACAGATCTGTTTGGTATTGTAGCTGGTTAACCGTTTCACCAAGTAGGACCTAGGAACATGTTTTTCGTTTGGGGAATGCAGTTCCTTAGGTTTGAGCAGTTTTTTTTTTGGGGGAAAATACTTGTTATTATAAATTAAGCGAGTAAGTCATTTACAACAACAGAGTACAAAGATGGAGGAGAAGATTCCATCCAATAGCAAGTCTCATCCAACCCTAAAGCATATCTAGCCAAAGTGTGAGCGGCCATATTAGCCGTACGTTTGACATGTGTTACTGATACACCCGGGAGAAAGAAAAGAAGACAAGAAATATCTATGATTAAATCATTAAAAGCTGCAATACTATGTGATCGACCATATAAAGCATTAGTCACCATTAAAGCATCTGTTTCCACTTGACCAATTTGTAGATCCCCTTGTGACGCCCAAACCAAGCGAGAAAGATAGCCTTTGCCTCCATTTCGTGAGAAGAAAATTTTCGAATAATAGGCATTGAGAGTGCAGCAATCACCTGACCTGTGCAATTACGTACAACAGCACCAACTCCTTTTCGGTTTGTAGATGAATCCACAGCTGCATCAACATTCATTTTTAGTTCACAAAAAGATGAAATTTTGTCATGAAATGTTAGCGAGGTTGTGTTGGAACGGATGAAGGAGAAACGGGATGGAGTTGAGGACGATACTTTAAGCGGGTAGATACGTAGTTGGACAGGTAATTGTTAGCAAAAGAAGCTAAATGAGTTGCTGGTTTGGCTCTTTGTCCATGAACTACCCGATTTCTCTCAGACCAAATACACCAGAGAATACAGAAAATCGATTCCATTTCAGTGACTGAATGTAGCGTGGTAAGGTGAATTAGAAAATCACCCTTGTGCATACGTAGCCATAGTCCAGTCAAAATGGAGGTTCGAGGCTCGCCAAACTGCTCTAGCATATTTGCACCCAAAAAGTGCATGACCGATTGACTCCCAAGCAAGACGACATAAGGAACATGTGGAGTCAGTAATTATTTTCCGCCTCACCAAGGAAGTAGCAACAGGTAGTGCTTCATGCAATACTCTCCAAACAAATATTTTGATTTTTTGTGGCAGCTGTAATTTCCAAAAATAGTTCCACCAGGCCGTGGGTGAGGTTGATGGGGAGGAGGGGTTTGTTTCTTCAAGTGTGGTTTGATGTTTCCTTGATGTTTAGGGTATTGTCCTACTATTTATCAATAGAAAAACTTTTAGTTTTGAGTTTAGGTCCACTAGAAAGGGTTTTAACAAGCATTTACCCATTTATGTAATTGTGACATAGGGCCTCCATTCAACGCGTGACTTTTCATTCAAGTTGACTAAGAGCACACTTGAATTTAGAAACAAGTAAGATTAGCATAGAATATATATATATATATATATGAATATGTGTATATACACCTTATATATGCATGCGATATTGTGATTCATATGCTACCAACACTAGTACGGTAATGGTACTAAGTGCATTGGTACATAATATGATGTTCAAAGGGTACGTCCAGGGTGTTAGCAATACTAGTACGGTTAAGTATGTAGTTCATGTGGTACAACACTCAGTAGTAGTCGGTGTACAATTCAGCCCTACCAACACTAGTACAGTAGTGGTACTTAGTGCATGTAATACAGAGATCGTACTTCTATTAAGAATGTTCTTGATTCCAAGTTAACACGTCACTGCTTTTTTTCTTGCTGTGGATAGATCATCTGTATGAATTGTATAAAATCTATTATAAATAGTAAGAACACATAATACATGAATTTAAGAATATATATACAAAGAAGATAAAAGTAAAATTGTTTTTGAAATTATTTTTGACGGATAAATATATAAGGATATGATTTTGTCCCGTTATTGTACTTTCACGGATTATGTCAATCGTGATGTACGGCAATAGATCAAATGAGGGAGTTATTTGATTTGACGGTTGAGATTGATCAAGGGTAATTAGGGTTAAAAAGTAGAAACGTACCACGACACTCATTTAATGTACCACGAGGCCGTTTAATGTACCACGGAATACGGTCCGTGAAAGTACATCACGGGACAAAATCATATCCCTAAATATATATAGTGCATAGTGACCTCGAAACAATTCAAGAATTTTAAAGAATATTTATTTTGTCTAGAAACTCGTGTTGATAATGTTATAAATTATTATGCATAATATAAAATAAGAAATAAAAAAGAATAAGATGAAGAGAGAAAATAAAAGTGAATGAGAGAAAGATAAAATTTCTAAGTCTTTTATTTTGATAGAGTAAATACCTACTAAACAAGAATATACAATACAAAAATAAGACTAAAAAAATGAGAGATTAAATCTATACAATAAAAGAAAGAGAAATACTAAAGGGCTAGTGGTCTGTGGCCTCACATGTGTCAATATCGTATTGGTGCAACATAAGTATCGGGTCTGCATATAATTTAATATAATAGCTTTTAGAGAATATCGTTAGCCCGTCGCAACAAGACGTGTCGAAAGGTGTTGCTTGGCCCAGTACTAATAGCATTGCTCTAAAAGAAATTACAATAAAAATTATGGTCAAAATTAACTTGGGTGATTTGGACTTTCAATAATAATTAAATAATATTTTTTTAGTAAATACTATTTCAAGTCTTAATTGTCTTAATACCATTATAAATCTATTGATTAATTAATTTGTCTAGTAAATGCAGCAGCGATCCACAACCGTTAAAAGTTTCTTCCACTATAAGTCAATTGAAATATTTAGAAGAAGTAAAACGCTAGTCTCCACTCTCCACTATGTCAAAAAAAAAAAAAAAAAACAACCAAACAGTCTGTACTCTCTACTTTTGAACTATATTTTTCTCTTAGCAAATGGGATATGGAATGACCACTCTGCATGATTAACTTAAGCCTTACTTGGCTACCAACTAACTATTTTACAAAAAACACTAAAAGGATTAGTTACCTAACCCTACCTACTTTTTCTTATATATTATTAATTATTATTAATTTAAAAGTTTAAACCAAGTTCGAAACCTGAATTTAGAAGGGCAAGTAAGTAAATATAAAAAGAATTTTTTCAAAATGTAATTTTAGGAGTATACAAAGTCTTAAGGATGAAAAACAAAACAAAAACGTCTCAATAACATGCAGATTCCAAAAAAAAAAAAATACAGTAAAAACGTTTTATGGCATTTCCTTTTCCAAATAACATACAAAATGAAGTAAAAAGAAAGCAACATTATCAACGGGGAAAAAAAAAACAGGACTTCAATCTTTGAATTTGAGTTAAAGAAAATTGATGAGTGGAAAAAAAAATTGATTTAATAAATTTCGATATAAATGTAGTGTTGAACTAGACACCCTAACCTTGCTCTGTTTTACTTTGACTCTTTAGTATAAGTCAATGTTAAGATGATTCATATAATGTGAATGAATGACATTCCAAACGTATGGCTTACGTAGTTTTTCTCTTCATATATATAGCCATACGTGTATGAGAAATTTTTCAAGTTTAAAATAAAAACAAAATAAAAAAAGAGTAGCAAAATGGCCAAGTCTACTTTTTCAAACCTTTGTATTGGTGTTCCTCTTCCTCACTTGTTATTTCTCTCCATCTCTTGCCCAAAATGCAATTCAATTGCCATTAAAGGCTGTAAATCTAGGAAATTGGCTTGTTATAGAGGGATGGATGAATCGTTCTCTCTTTGATAACATACCCAACAAAGATCTATTGGTACAAACTTAACCAAAACAAAAGTGTCTTCATTAATGTGTTCCCCCTCACATGGAAACTTTTTTTACACACATCAAACTTTATTTTGTTATATTGGCTTCAACATTTTTTGTATATTTTCTTTTGAGTAGGATGGAACTAAAGTGCAATTTAAGTCTACGAAGCTTGCAAAAATATCTTTGCTCAGAAAATGGGGGAGGAACCACTGTTGTTGCTAACCGAGACAATGCTTCTGGTTGGGAAACATTTCGTGTAAGTGCTTCTACTCTAATTGTATTCTCTAATTCGATACATTAATTCTCACGAGTTATTTATTTGATGATTGATATGGTGTTGCAATTGCAGCTGTGGAGAAACAACGAGTCCTCTTTCAATTTCAGAGTGTTTAATAAACAGTTCGTGGGATTAGTGAATCAAGGCCAAGGAAACACACTAGTAGCAGTCTCAAACGACCCTGGTGATTCTGAAACTTTTCGGATTATAAGGAATGAAGATGATCCTAATCGAGTTCGCATTAGAACAGCCAATGGTTTATTCCTCCAAGTAATGTTATTGTTTTGACTTGATCCAAGTTATTAATTTACATTATTGATTTTAAATATATATCTATATAAGGAATCTTTTTGGGCATTGCAACTATACTACTAGGCACAATCAGATAGCCCAGTGACAGCAGATTATGAAGGGTCAAGCTGGGATGACAATGATCCATCAGTTTTGAGATGACAATTGTATCTGGGATTCAAGGTGAATACCAAATCTCAAATGGGTATGGCCCAGAAAGAGCTTCTCAAGTCTTACAGGCAAGATTTCCTAACATATAATAATGTTACTTTTGATGATGACGCATTAATATCTGAATTTGATGATCAAATGTTTTGAATTAACTTTTGAGTATGATCAGGATCATAGGAGTACATACATCACGGAAGATGATTTTAGATTCATGTCATCCAACGGTTTAAATGCTGTAAGGGTTCCAGTTGGATGGTGGATAGCCCATGATCCTACACCACCACATCCCTTTGTTAGTGGCTCATTACAAGCTTTAGATAACGCTTTTCAATGGGCACAGTGAGCTACATCCTATTTCTTACTCAGTCTTCAAACTAATGTACAAGAAATATTTGATGAAGATATAGTAACAAATTAAATTTGGTTGGATGCTACAGAAATTATGGGATGAAAGTCATCATTGATCTTCACGCAGTGCAAGGTTCACAAAATGGAAACGAACACAGCGGAACTAGAGATGGATTTCAAGAATGGGGAGATGCCTACATGCAAGACACAGTTTCAGTCATAGACTTTTTAGCAGCAAGGTATTTTCCCTTTTTTCCTTTTCAACTAAGCTAGCCTAGGCTAGAAAGAATTAATAATAATAATAACAACGAATTTATGTGGCAGATATGGTAATAAGACCAACCTAGCAGCAATCGGGTTAATGAATGAACCAATGTCACCAGGTGTGACACTAGACACCTTGATTAGGTACTACCAATTGGGTTACAACGCAGTGCGCAAGTACACATCGAGTGCGTACGTGATTTTATCAAATCGTTTGGGACCCGCCGACTCGAAGGAGCTGCTATCTTTTGCGGGAGGCCTTGCCAATGTAGCCATCGATGTTCATTACTATAACTTATATTCAGACTCGTTTAGAAGCATGAATGTTCAACAAAACATCGATTTCGTTTACAACCAAAGGTCTTCTGATCTCAGCGCCGTCACTACCCCCAATGGCCCTCTCTCTTTTGTTGGTATGTCTACTTATTACTTAAGTTCCATTGATGATCATTTATATCATTTGATTCGGAAAACATTGTGTATTTATGTAGGGGAATGGTGTGGTGAAATTGCAATGCGAGGAGCGTCGAAGGAAGATTACCAAAGATTTGGGAAAGCTCAACTAGATGTATATGGACGTGCCACTTTCGGATGGGCCTATTGGGCTTACAAGTGTGATGCTAAATATTGGAGTCTCAGGTGGATGATAGAGAATAACTACATAAAGCTGTAGAGATTCGTTATATATTATTCTATAAATTATTTATGATATATTTAGACTATGAATAATACTTGGAATTCTTGTTCTGATCACGAGTAACCACAGTCAAAGGATCTTCCTTCCTATTACTATTAGTTGTCAATTATTACAGTGACTGTTAATTATTATTTATAATATATCTTACTCCAAGGACATATTCAAATGATATAAACACATTGTATTTTTTTTTTTTTTTCGGTGTTTGAGAGTTTTTTAGATCAATGAAAGAAAATCAACCAATATAGAACATAAGGATCAACACAAGAGATATTATATATAAAAATGGTAGAAGATGAAGATTACAACATAGATTATGTAAACACATAATATAAGAGAAGAATATAATTACTCACTAACAACATTGAGTTAGATTAGTGAGGAACATTATAACTTGAAAGAGGTATAACACTTTTGTTCAAAAACTTAGTTCTCTCAATCTCTAAGCACTAAGAGAATTATTGATTATAGTTACAAGTTTTGCCATGTGAAAAGGAAGTTGTGAATTTGGAGAGTTGATACGGGAAGCTTGGTGAGTATCCGAAAAGTCTTGTGCAAAAGACTTTGTAGAAGCTTGGAGGGTGTTTCTAGATAAGCTTGTACCGTGTATGTATTGTCACTCCGGATAGCTTGTCATTTGTCAGCGGAGTTCACTTACGGATAGATGTTGTCGGTCTTGGTAGTTCATACGGAAATGAGCGCTTGTATGTATCCAGATTGTCTGTCTATATCAAAACTTCCAAATTGTATGTACTGAAAGTGTGTTATCAAAGCTGACGAGGATTATTGTTGCTAGAGATCAATGGGATCATTTAAGGCAGTATAAATGAGCCATGATACTCTTGGAGATAGTTTAATTAGGCAACATTCTAAATCTATAAATACCTATCAATCTTTATAATATGTGTGAATTAGACCAATATAGCTTGAGTGTAAATCGTTATAGTGTAGGGTTGAGAGAGAGAGTCTAAACTAGAGAGAGAAACTTCTTCTCGTACTGCGAGAAGTTTGTGAAGATTATTGTAACCTTGTAAACAACGATATAAATAAAGATATGTTTATTCTTTTATTCCAATAGAGATGTAGAGCATTACACATGGCTCGAACTCGTTAAACACAGTCTTCTTTTCTATTTTCCTACTTGATTTATTACTTGATTTCTCAAATCTCTTAGTTTATTAGTTCTTGATTGTCTTGCTTGTTTGTTAGTCCGACATACTAAATGGTAAGTCATTGAATGTTTTCATTCATACAATTAACTAGTATTAGAACAAGGTTTGTAATCATGACAGTCGCAAAATATGATGTTGAAAAGTTATTGGTACGGATGACTTTGGATTATGGAGAATGAGGATGAAGGCTTTGTTGGTTCAACAAGGGTTCTATGAGATAAGAAAAGAGACTCTTGCAAAGGCTCGTAGTGCGATCATTTTGAATTAATCTTGGAGATAAGGTTTTGAGAAAGGTTACAAAAGAAGATACGGCGCGGTGTGCGGCGAAACTTGAAAGTCCGTATATGACTAAATCGTTGGTGAGTAGATTATATCTGAAACAGACCATGTATTCATTCATGATGGTAGAAGACAAATCTGTTGGAGAATATATTGATGAGTTTAACAAGTTGATTCTCGATCTTGAAAACATTGGTGTCACCATTGAAGACAAAGATCAAGCCTTGTTGTTGCTCAATTATTCACCAAAGTCTTTTGCACACACTTTGGATAAAATGTTCTATGGAAGAGAGTCGATCACACTCGATGATGTGCAATCAACCTTGAATTCGAAAGAGCTAAATTAGAGGAGTGAGTCAAAGAATTGGAAGTAGTGATAGATTTTATACAAGGGGCAAAAGCGAGAAAAGATAAAGCCCCAAAGGTTAAAAGTAAAATCAAGATCTAAATCACAGTATGATAGCCAAAAGAATCTTAGAAGCTGGATTGATAAGAAATTAGGGCATCTCAAAAAGGCGTGCCTAGAGAGGCATAAGACGGGTGATTCAAAATCTAAAGGGGATGTAGCAGTGAGTAGAGATAGTTATGACTCAACTTGTGCTTTGATGGTAACTTCTAAGAATTCATATTCTAAATGGATCTTGGATTTTGGGTGTTCATTCCATATAATACGAGAATAAATCATGTTTTGAAGAATTTACATCTAGAAATTATAGAATTGTATATGTGTATCTTGGAGATAACAAGTCTTGTAAGATGGTGAGAATTAGAACCATAAGGTTGAAACATCATTGCAATATTCCAATAAGCTTAATAATTAATAATTAGGGTTTATATTTATATTATGAGTTAACCAGGTAATAAGTGGGATTATGATCCTACTAATCTAGTTAACCATAAATTTTAAATTTGCCATAAGCTTGGATAAGAAATCATAATTTTTAAATTACAGAGATTTTATATAGCATTTGTGAATGTAATATGAACTATATGTGGAATAAAAATATTTTCAGGTTTGGCGACCTTTGAGACTCGATCGGGAGCCAGAAATGTCATAACAGGCTTAATTGATAGAATTAATGGGAATATTGTGATAAGTTGATAATATAGGTATTGGGGTAATTAGGAGTATATAAAATTTAATGTAGCACCTTAGAAGTAGAAGTTTCTTAGTAGCTAAGAAATAATAAAATAATTATTAACAATAAATTTTTTATTAATATTATTATTATTATTATAAAAATTAACTTTAAAAAAAAAAAACAAAAAAGACATTCTCTTCTTATATATATATATTAGGTATGTTATATAATATATGTTATATCAGTTAACAGTAAGCGAACAAACCCATGTTTCTCCCCCTTCGATAAAACCTTCTCCCCCTATATCCATTTTCTTTGATTTTCAACCCAAAACTTAGCGATCTAAGCTCCAGTAGTAGCAGGATAGCGAATTTTCAGAGCGGTGAAACTTAAGGTAAGGTTTAATTTCGTTTTAAGTTTAATAACAATTGGTTTCGTATAGGGTTTTGCAAATTAGAATAGTTATGAAGGTTCTGACCTTATAGGATTGTTCTCGGGTAGTCATGGGACTAGTTCCAATGTTTTCTTCTTGAAAATTGAGGTGATTTTGGGTTAGAAATCGAGTTTGAAACTTTTTAAAGCTTAGTCAGAGCGTTAATGGCGTTTTAGTTTAAGGGCCCAATTTTAATTTATGTTAAGTAAGGATGGTAGTATTCATGGTATACATGTGCCTGTGAAGTTTGGAGTGATTTGGATAAGTTTTGGTAGTGTTTCGGTGAGTTCAAAAATTGAGATTTTTCGTATTTCATAATTTTTAGAAATTCATAGGAGATCAGAAATTGTGTTTTTATCATAAATTTTCACTCGGGTGTCCGTTTTGGACGTTCTATATACCGTTTCGAAGCTTGAAATGAGCTCTACGATATGGTATATGTTTAAGAGCCAAAGTATAAGTTTCATAGTGTATTTATACCACAGTGTTTGATAGAAAATCCTAAATTGTCTTCCGCGAGTGTTAACTAGTATTTCGGGATAAACACTTATTAATTTATTATTGTTATGACATAGGGCCCAAGGTTATCAATCTTTCTCCAAGAAGGTTGGCCAACATACCTGATTCGAAACTTGAGGTAAGAAAAGTATAATGTACCACATGGCATGACAAAATCTGAAATTATCGATTGTTTGATAAGGCAATGGTAATGTAATGATACTATGGACATAATATATGGGCTCACCTGATTAGGTGATGCAATATTCTTGGCGACGTATCGAGCGTAGGTAAGGGCGTCAGTGATATGAAATTTCCTGGTTATGGTATAGATTGAAATCATTATTGGGTTTCTTCCTAGCGACGTATCGGGCGTAGGTACGGGCGTCAGTGACGTATGATAAGTACTGAACGTAACTACGGGATCGTCTGATTAGACGATGTGATATATTAGTGACAAGCTGTGGCACGGGCTCACCAGATTAGGTGGTGCAGTGATATTATATATGATATTGCATTATGACACGGGCTTGCCTAATTAGGCAATGCAATTATATGAGCATATCTATTTCTATGCATATGACTCGTTATATTACCTATTGTTGAATGTTATGTTTAATCGTTTTGTGATAATGAAATGTATAATTAACTATTTAATGTATCATTCTTTATCACTTTTCTTGTTGATCTATGTGACTCACGGGTGCTTTGTTGTGCGAGGTAAGGGCAAGGCAAAGTTAGAACTTGACCATGAGATGTCGGTCTTACCTCGGCAATGTATATATTGACCCCACCATTTTGTGTATTGAGTTGCCGGGAGTTGTTTTAGATTGGTTGTGTACATTGTATTTTGAATTGTGTTTTGAATTGTTGTTGTATATAGTCTTTTGGATAAATCTTTTATAACATGGATCCCCGGAATTCCTTTTTATAGCCGTTATAATGTCTATTTTTAGTGTTTTATTTTAGTCAAGTTTTTATTATCCTCATAGTTTTTAATAATTAATTAATATATTAATATTAAAATAGTTTATGAAATCACACATGTGACATTCCTATGGATTAGGGCTTTACAACTTGGTATCAGAGCAGCCATAGTTTTAAAGGTCCTGAAGACTAGTCGAATATGTACATTTTCTGCAAAGACAGGTCGACTCATGGTATAGCAAGTGTTTATGTTATTTGTTATTGCCTTACTTTGTTTAGATAATTATAGTGAATGATGAGAAGAAGAAGTGTGTGAATAGCATATGTATATTGATGTTGATATTGTTTGAATTCTAAATGGTTGAAGGTTTTGGGTTACAGGATATTGGATCATGCAGCGGGGATCTGGCTGTTTAAACCGCGAGCTGGAACTCAGGGTAGGTGGTGGGGAAGAGCATCCTCCACCCCCTCAAGTGGGAACAGCTTGTTTGCTTGCCATGCGAGACGATTAGGCGGCGGGGAGCGGGTCGAGACACGAGAGAGTAACAAGCTCATCTGCACCTATCTTGGCACCTCGGGTAGTGCAACAGAATATGGGGGATCGTAGGGAACCAATTTATGAGCAGTTCAGGAAACAAAACCCACCTGTGTTTGAGGGTGGCCAAGACCCACTGAAAGTAGAATAGTGGATGAGTATGATTACTTCTATCTTCGATTTCATGCGAGTAGAAGATAATGATCGGGTACGATGTGCTATTTATAGGTTACGGGATGATGCCCAAGGTCATAATCTGAATACCATGACTTGGGATGCATTCAGGGCATTGTTTTATGAGAAATCTTATAATGAATCCATTCGTGCCACTCAAGCTGAAGAGTTCGCACGATTAGTTCAGGGTAGCATGTTGTGGTGAATATGCTACCAAGTTTGACAGGTTGGCCAAGTTTGCTTCTGATGAAGTGGCTAGTGATGCTGTAAGAAAGGCTAAGTTTATCAGAGGCCTTTAAGAATATATTGCTAGAGATGTGGTTATGGCAGCCAAACAATCAGGGGTCGTGAAGAATTATCCTAAGATTGTGGACTTATCTCTCCCTTCTTGAGGGGCCAAAAGCTTGATTCGTAAAGTACTCGAGAGGAAGGACGTGTGGAAGACCTCATCTAGTGCGGAGTGAGTAAAAGCTTTAGCCCTAATGACCAAAAAAGGAAACCGTTGACCACTAGTTGTGGGTCCGAACGAAAGTTTCAAGGTAACTTGAGGCTTTCGTTGGGGCGAAATGAGGTTGGCACCCTTACCCACGAATGCCCAAAATGCAAGACATACCACTTGGGTGAATGCGGTCTAGAGTTTGCTACTAATGTGGAGTAGCGGGACATTTCAAGAACAATTGCCCATTTACAAAAGCCGAGGCTAAGAAAGAAAGTCCTATGGTTCCTGCTAGGGTGTTTCCTTTGACCCAAGCAGATGCGAGGTGTCCATTCGACTATTACGGGTAAGATATCTATTGGTGGTATTATGTTTACTATTTTGATTGATTACGGTGCTACACATTCATATATTTCTAGTACAATCATTGAGAAATTGAAGCGAGGCCATGTGATATCATGTACGAGTGGATTTGGTACCTTGTTACCTACTGGAGAAGTGGTAATCTCCAGGAGGTGGGTAAGGTCTCTCCCAGTGTTAGTAGAAGGGAGAGAATTGTCAGTAGATCTGATTGAATTAGACTTAGAAGATTTTGATGCAATCTTGGGAATGGATTGGTTGACTAAGTACAATGCTACTATAGATTGTAAGAGAAAAATGGTGACTTTTGAACTAGAGGGTGAGATCCCATTTGTTTTTATGGGAAATGTGCAGGGATCTCGGATTCCTTTGATATCGGCACTTAGGACCAGGGAGTTATTGCGAGAAGGAAGTATGGGATACCTGGCTAGTGCGTTGGATACCACGAAAGATATACTTGAGGGACCAGAAAAGGTTCGAGTAGTATGTGAATTTCTAGATGTATTCCCGGAAGAGTTACTGGGATTACCACCAAAGAGAGAGATTGACTTCGAAATTGAATTAGTACCAGGGGCTGAGCCAGTTTCTAAGGCCCCGTATAGAATGGCACTGATAGAATTGAAGGAATTGAAAGTCCAATTACAGAACCTACTTGATCTACGATTCACGAGGCCGAGTACCTCTCCTTGGGGTGCACCAGTTTCGGGTCATTACGTATGTGCGTTGATTATCGAGAATTGAACAAATTAACAATAAAGAACAAATATCCTTTGCCAAGGATAGATAATTTGTTTGATTAGTTAGAGGAAAAGACCATCTTCTCCAAGATTGACCTTCGATCTGGTTATCACCAGTTGAGGATTTGTGAAGAGAATATTCCCAAAATTGCTTTTCGTACTCGATATGGGCACTACGAGTTTTTAGTGATGTCATTCGGCTTGACTAATGCACCAGCAACATTTATGGACTTAATGAATCGGGTATTTAAGGACTTCCACGTTAATTTTGTGATTGTGTTTATTGATGACATTCTAGTCTATTACGAATCGGAAGAAGCTCATGAACAAGCACGCTTCGTATGGTATTACGGCGTCTCCGAGAACACAAGCTTTATGCAAAGTTTAAGAAGTGTGAGTTTTGGTTGTCCCAAGTGAGTTTCTTAGGACACGTGGTAAGTAAGGATGGAATTCTGGTAGATCTAGTGAAGATTGAAGCTATTCGAGATTGGCCACGACCTAAGACAACAATTGAAGTTAGAAGTTTCTTAGGATTGGTCGGGTACTATAGAAGATTTGTAGAAGGTTTTGCCAAGATCGCTACTCCTTTGACCGAACTGACCTGAAAGAGTTATAAGTTTATGTAGACTGATAAATGCGAGAATAGCTTTCAAGAATTAAAGAAGAGATTGATTACTACACCAGTTCTAAGCCTGCCATTCAGTGATGAAAATTTTGTGATATCTTGCGATGCCTCAAAGACAAGGTTTGGGTTGTGTGTTAATGCAATCAGGGAAGGTTATTGCTCATGCCTCTAGGCAATTAAAGGATTTTGAACAATGCTACCCCACCCATGATCTAGAACTGCCAGCTGTGGTTTTTGCTCTGAAGGTTTGGCGTCACTATTTATATGGTGAAAAGTGTGAGATTTACAGGCCACAAAATTTTGAAATAATTTTTGACTCAAAAAGATCTGAATATGAGACTAACGACGATGGCTAGAGTTAGTCAAGGATTACGACTGTGAAATCCTCTACCATCCCGACAAAGCAAATGTAGTGGCAGATGCACTTAGCCGGAAAAGCCCAGGGCAGGTTTATGAGTTGAAGGAAATCTCTCCAAGATTGGTTGAGGATATGGCCAAGGCTGAGATTGAGTTTGTAGTTGGGAAGTTGGCAAATATTACATTGCGATCGATTTGCGAAAAGAATAACAATTGGCCATGAGAATGATCTGCATTGATTGAACTCAGACAGAAAGTTGAGATTGGTGCTACAAAGGATTTCATTGTGACTCCAAGTGGACTACTTTTAAGATATAAGGATAGAATTGGTGTTCCGAAAGATGATCAGATCAAAAGGGAAATTGTTACAAAAATTATTAAATACTACGCAAGTGCACACAATCAAGTAGTATACTCACGCAAGTGAGGTCGAACCATAGGAAATTGGATTAAGTACTACTAAACTATACTTATGATTCTATTTGGCAAATCAAAAGTATAGTTTAGTAGTAATTAATCCAATTCCCTATGGTTCGACCTCACTTGCGTGAGTATACTACTTGATTGCGTGCACTTGCGTAGTATTCAATAATTTCGTAACAAGTTTTCGGCGCCGTTGCCGGGGAATTGTATAAAGATTAATATTACACAAAATTATACTAACTTCTACTTTGGTTTATTTTACTTGCTAATTACTAATCTGTTCTTGCAATATTTTCTTTATCTATTTCAGGAATTTTAAGTGTATGCACCATTAAGGAGAAGCAGTCATATTACCAGTTGATCCTGAAATCGAGAAAGCTTGTAGGAGAAACAGAAAGAACAAGAGGCAAGAAAAGTTTCAGCAACTCCTGAAACATCGGAATCATGGCTGCTAATGCTAATGCTGCGAATAATGGAGGCAACAACGGTAATAATGGAGGTGCCATTGAAGATCAAGCTAATGGTCGCAACTTGAGAGATTATATTCTCCCAACTCTTACGGGGGTTAAGTCATGTATCAGGGCACCGACAGTGGATGCTAACAACTTTGAAATCAAGCCCGCCATACTTCAAATGGTGCAGTCTTCAGTCAATTTGGTGGACTCCCTTCCGAAGACCCAAATCTGCATCTATTGAACTTCATGGAGTTATGTCAGACTTTCAAAGTCAATGGGGTTAGTGATGACGCCATCCGTTTGAGACTGTTTCCATTCTCACTTAGAGAAAGAACCAAGAGCTGGTTAATCTCCTTACCACCCAATTCTATAAGCTACATGGAATGACTTGGCTACTAAATTTACATCTAAGTTCTTTCCCCTAACAAAGTCTACTAAGCTGCGAGGAGAGATCAACAATTTCTGTCAACAAGAGAATGAGTCTCGCCATTAGTCTAGGGAGAGGTTCAAGGATTTAATCAGAAAGTGTCCTCATCATGGTATTGAGAAGTGGATGCTGGTTCACAACTTTTACAACGGGTTGGTGGGAAACACTAGAATTCTTATAGATGCTGCAGCTGGTGGAGCATTTATGAGGAAGAGTGCGAATGAGGCTTATGATCTGTTGGAGGAGATGGCCCTAAACAATCAGCAATGGCCAACAGAGAGAAGTCAGACAAAGAAGGTAGCTGGTATGCATGAGGCAGATGCCATCACAAAACTGACATCCCAGTTAGAGGCCACGACAAGGCGATAGGTTTGTTCAAGTAAAACAAGCTCAGGTGATCTGTAAGCTATGTGGAGGTCCTCACCCCTATGAGGAAGGTCCGGTGGATGTGAAAGTTTACCAATGGATCAAGCAAAAGCCATTGAAAACTATTCCCAAAATAATAATTATGGGCACGAACAACGGAGGTTCTACCGGCGGAGAAATCAACCCCAACAAAACCAACAACAGTTGCAACAACAAAGTCCTAGTGGACGCTCCAATATCCAAGTTGATTTATTGCTCCAATTCATGATGGAGACTAGAGCCTCTATTAAAACTCTAGAAACTCAGATGGAACAATGGGCTACTCAAGTGGCAAAACAAGCTCAAGAAAATTCACCTAGCACTAGTGTGGCAAAAGGAAAAGAGCAATGTAAAGCAATTTCCTTGAGGAGTGCAAAGAGTTATGAGGGACCTAGTGGCAATCAACCAGTTGAAGATGGGGTTCAGGATCAACAAGCACAGACACAGGCACCAAAGGAGAAGAACACTACTGAGGGTCTTGCACCGAAAGAAGCTTCACTTTCGATCAGCATAGATCACCATATTAAAATTCCTTACCCTCAAAGACTTCGCAAAAACAACCTCGACAAGCAGTTTTCAAAATTTCTTGAAATATTTAGGAAGCTATACATTAACATTCCATTTGCGGAGGCCTTGGAGCAAATGCCAACTTACCTGAAGTTCATGAAAGAAATTTTGGCTAAGAAAAGGAAGTTGGAAGAATTCGAGACAGTGGCACTCACTGAGGAGTGCAGTGCAATTTTGCAAAAAAAACTACCGCCCAAGCTTAAAGATCCGGGTAGTTTTAATATTCCATGCTCTATAGGGGTTCAGTGGAAACTAAAGCTCTATGTGATTTAGGAGCAAGCATTAATCTAATGCCTTTGTCTGTCTTCAAAAGGCTAGGATTGGGAAAAGAAAAGCCCACAACAGTGACTTTACAACTAGCGGATCGTTCTTTGACTCATCCTCGTGGGATAATTGAAGATGTACTGGTGAAGGTTGGTAAGTTTATCTTCCCTGCTGATTTCCTAATTCTTGATATGGAGGAAGATTCAACTGTTCCCATTATTTTAGGAAGGCCATTCTTGGCCACGGGGTGAGCATTAATAAATGTTCAAAAGGGGGAGTTAAAGTTGCGTGTGCAAGATGAAGAGGCCAATTTTAATGTTTTTTTCCCAACCGACATTCCTACCTGTTGCAAGATTGAGGTGGTGAAGGGTTCTTTTGTTAAAAATGATAAGAAGAGAGCCAAGCCTAAAGAGCAACTTCGAACGATTCGAGGTCGTTGGAAAAGATTGATGTGTGGTAGTTCTGAAGGTGAACTTACTCTTGTGCAAAACTCTGAAATCAACACTATTGGTGGTCAATTTTCTTCATTTACTACGAGGGCTCTTTTGGATGCAAAGGGTCCACCAAACCCCTTCTGATGGGGCTCAGGTAAGTATCTCTCAACCACAATTTTATTTTCACACATTGGGGACAATGTGCATCTTTAATTTGGGGGGAGAGATTTAATTTTTTCAGTTTCTTTCAGTTTTTTTTTTCATTTTTAGTTAGTCTTTGTTATGGTTAGTGTCATGTGTTGATATCTGAGCTGGAAGATTGATTGAACTACTATTGTTTACTTATGCAATGGATTGGAATTTTAGTGTGCTTGAGTCATCTCTTTGAATTGAATTGGATGTTGTGATAGAGAAATTTGTTCATTTAGATGTAAAACATTTCCTTTTGATGTTTGTCATTTTTATTCTACTTGGATTGTGGAATGTTGGCTTGACATGGAATAGAATTTGTTTGACATACTCTCTTGAAGCGAAATTCTTGTTGATTTTTGTTTGGAAAATGATTTAGGCAAGTTTTCTTTGGATCGATTGAGCCTTTCGAGCTTACCTGAAAAGTTTTATCCTTAGTATACCCAAAGTTGAGCCTTAACCTGTTTTAAAATTCTCACCATTTAACCAAGGTTAATTTGTTATCTTTAACTACTTTCATCTTCAACAAACCTTATTATACCAGAAGCTTTTACTCAAGTTTCGGGGGAATGTAATTGTTGGAAGTGGGGGAATAATTTTGAGAATAAGAGATTAAAAAAAATAATAATAGTTGTTATATGTGTTGTTTCTCTATTGTAGAAAAAAGAAAGAAGAAAAGAAGAGAAAAAAAAAACAAACAAAAGAAAAACAATAAATGTGATGAATTCTTCTTGAGAATCAAATGTGAACAATGAGGTAGGCACATAGAAAAAATATTCAATCTCTTACTATCTTCTTTGGGATGAAAAATGGATAATTGAGGGTGCTTGTTGGGTATAATTGTACTTATGGTATAATGTAGCCTAAATGACTTCTCATCTACCCGTTTTACCTAAGCTACGCTATTATTACCAAAAAAGACCTTTTGATTCCGAGCAAGAATTGTCAACATTAGTGGAGAGAGGTATGTCGTTCAAGCTTATTGAACATGGGTTATCGGAATATTGGAGAGTGTAGAATGGTTATGATACGAATGTCAAAAGAGGTGTTTTGTGTATATATGAATTGCTTACTTCTGAATGGTGCATCCAAGTTAATTCTTTGAGTTATTGAGTTGAAATTCTGGTCATAGATTTTCTTGAAGTTGTGCAGGTGGTAGTGGTAGTTCAATCATTGGAAGGTTTAGTTATCTATTGCATTGTTTAATTTCAGTTTGAGTTTTAGCTTTACTCGGGGGCGAGTAAAGATTTAATTTGGGGGAATTCGTTAGGATATTTTTAGCCTAAGTTTCGGGACACATTTTATAGTTGTTTTTCTTCTTTATTATTACTTTTGGAATAGAATTGCGCTTGTTTTCTTTGGTTTCAAGTTTCTACACTTGGAATGTATAAATTGGATAAATTTCGGAAAACAGTGATCGATAAAATAAAGAAAATTTTAAAAGAAAATAAAGCTAAAACTTTAAGCCTGAATTCGACTATATTATGATCAGATATTGGATAAAGTCAAAACATAAAAGTTTAATATCTCTTTTTTATCTTTCCAACGCATCTTGAATCAGCTCATTTGCAGTTTGTATCAGAAAGTTATGCTCATTTTACTAAAAGAGATCGAAGCAGAAAAATTCCAGTCGCCGCGGCGAGATCACCATGGCTGCGGCCATAACTCGAGAACAGAAACGTGGCTTTCAAAAGCTCATCTGGCCACGGCGAGATACCCTGTGGCCGCGGCGAGCGTCTGTACGATCAGGGGTATTTTTTGTCTGACAAACCCTAAAAATTAGATATAAATATAAAACTGCGATTGGAAGTCAGAGGAGGCGATTTGGAATCCTAAAACACAACAGAAAGCGGCAGGAAGAACAGAGGAAATCAGAGTGAAGATCTAGAATCATTCCGCCAACAGTTTCTTTCTCTATTCCTCTTTAATTTCTTTATGTTGAATATTGTTATAGGAATGGTTATGGATTTATTTATGAACTAAATTTCCCATTTAGGGAGGATGATGAATGTTGTTTAATGTTTTTATCTAGTTAATGCATAATTGCCATTCCTCCATTCTTGATTGTGAAATTATCTTTATTTGTGTTTAATCCCATGTATAAGCTTGATCACCTTCTGCATGTTCTATGATCTCAATTCAAAATCTGAAAAGTGAGAATTGAGAATGCTTAAATTGGATAATTGATGTTCTATGCGAAACGAGAGTATTCACATGACTTATGTGACAAGTAGATTATTGCTCAATGCTGATTTCATGTTAGTTTAATTAAGAGATTAATTAGAGAACATGTGATTTAGAACGTAAAAGAATTGAAAAGAGTTAGGTTAATTTATAATCTGTCATTCACTTCAAGAAAAGGATAGCAATTAGGCATTAAAAATTTAAGTAAACATAAAACAGGATTCTCCTCCCTATTATCTCATCTTGCTTGACTTTCACTTGTGTTATTTAAGTTTTTTGAATTAATTTCATTCTGTTTCAATCATAAAAACTTTTGATTTGCCAAATAGAATCATAAGTATAGTTTAGTAGTACTTAATCCAATTCCCATGGTTCGCGTGAGTATACTACTTGATTGCGTGCACTTGCATAGTATTTAATAATTTTCGTAACAAGTGCACGTAATCAAGTAGTATACTCACGCAAGTGAGGTCGAACTACAGGGAATTGGATTAAGTACTACTAAACTATACTTATGATTCTATTTGGCAAATCAAAAGTTTTTATGATTGAAACAGAATAAAAGTAATTTAGAAAACTTAAATAACACAAGTGAAAGTCAAGCAAGATGAAATAATAGGGAGGAGAATCCTGTTTTATGTTTACTTAAATTGTTAATGCCTAATTGCTATCCTTTTCTTGAAGTGAATGACAGATTATAAATTAACCTAACTCTTTTCAGATCTTTTAGGTTCTAAATCACATGTTCTCTAATTAATCTCTTAATTAAACTAACATGAAATAAGCATTAAGCAATAATCTACTTGTCACATAAGTCATGTGAATACTCTCGTTTCACATAGAACATCGATTATCAATTTTAGCATTCTCAATTCTCACTTTTCGAATTTTGAATTGAGATCATAGAACATGCAGAAGGTGATCAAGCTTATACATGGGATTAAACACAAATAAAGATAATTTCACAATCAAGAATGGAGGAATGGCAATTATGCATTAACTAGATAAAAATATTAAACAACATTCATCATCCTCCCTAAATGGGAAATTTAGTTCATAAACAAATCCATAACCATTCCTATAACAATATTCAACATAAAGAAATTAAAGAGGATTAGAGAAAAAAACGTTGGCGGAATGATTCTAGATCTTCACTTTGATTTCCTCTGCGCTCTTCTGCGCTTTTTGTTGTGTTTTAGGGTTCCAAATCGCCTCCTCTGACTTCCAATCGCAGTTTTCTATTTATATCTAATTTTTAGGGTTCGTCGGACGAAAATACCCCTGACCGTACGGACGCTCGCCGCGGCCACAGGGTATCTCGCCGCGGCCAGATGAGCTACGAAAACCACGTTTAAATTTCTCGAGTTATGGTCGCGGCCATGGTGATCTCGCCGCGGCGACTGGAATTTTTCTACTTCAATCTCTTTTAGTAAAATGGACATAACTTTCTCATACCAACTGCAAATGAGCTGATTCAAAATGCGTTGGAAAGATAAAAAAGAGATCTAAAACTTTTAGGTTTTGACTTTGTCCAAAATCGGATCAGAACATAGTCGAATTCAGGCTTAAATTTTCAGCTTTATTTTCTTTCAAAATTTTCTCTATTTTATAGATCAGCTGTTTTCCGAAATTTATCCAATTTATACATTCCAAGTGTAGAAACCTGAAGCCAAAGAAAACAAGTGTAATTCTATTCCAAAAATAATAATAAAGAAGAAAAACAACTATAAAATGTGACCCGAAACTTAGGCTAAAAATAGCCTAACAGAAATCCTTGATGAGCTCCATACTACTCCATATTCCCTGCACCCGGGGACAACGAAGATGTATCATGATGCCAAGGCATTATATTGGTGGTCGAAAATGAAGAGTGATATTGTTGAATACGTTTCAAAGTGTTTAACACAATCGGCGAGTTAAGTTTGAACATCAAAGGCTGGCGAGAGTTTACTTGACCCTTTGAGAATACCTAAGTGGAAGTGGGAAGACATAACCATGGACTTCGTAGTAAGGATACCTAGGACTACTAGGTTACATGCTTTTGTATGGGTGATAGTAGATAGATTCACCAAGTCAACACACTTTTTTACTTGTGCGAGTGACTTATACTCTGGAACAGTATGTTGAATTATAAATTAAGGAAATAGTGAGACTCCATGGTGCCCTAAAGTTAATTGTTTTAGACCGTGATCCCAAATTTACTTCCAAGTTCTGGGAGAGTTTACAGAAAGCTATGGGAACCAAGTTGAGATTCAGTACAGCTTTTCACCCACAGACAGATGGTCAGTCTGAGAGAACCATTCAGATATTGGAAGACATGTTGCGAGCATGTGTAATAGATTTTGAAGGATCTTGGAGCAAGTTCCTACCCTTGATTGAGTTTTCATAGTTTAACAGTTATCAGAGTGCCATTGGTATGGCACCTTACGAGATGTTGTATGGGGAAATGTCGATCACCTATCTACTAGGATGAGGCTAGAGAAAAACTTCATCTTGGGCCTGAATTGGTCCGAAGGACTAGTGAAGCCATTGAGAAGATTTGATCTCGTATGCTTGCTTCACAAAGTAGAGAGAAAAGCTACGCTGATCCAAAGCGTAGGGATATTGTTGCGATAATTTGCACACGCAAGTGTACGTACCGTTTCAAGTAGTAGACTCACCAGGAGTGAGGTCGATCCCACAAGGAGTGTAATTAAGTACGTTAAAATTAAACTTTTACTTCTATTTGGTTAAATAAAAATAAAGAAAGAATTAAGAATAAGAAACTAGTAAGAAGCAATTATTCAAGAAAATTGAAAGTTAATAAAAACTAGGGCTTCAATTTCAATTATTTCTATTGATTATGGCATAATATGATTATTTTCCTAATATTAATTTCTATGCAATAGCAAGTTTACTAAGGTAATTTATAGTCTTCTCAGATATATAAATCTCAATTACATGTAAACTTTCTACTCTCGTAATAAATTTAACATGCAACAGGCATTAAACACAGAAACCCTATAAGCTATCTAAACCATATAGGTACTCTCGTCCTATATCGAAATTAAGTTTTATTTCACCATAGCATAATTGACACTCACTTCTCGAGATCTCACATCAAAATCATAAACAGTTAATTGGTTGCCAGACAATTAAAAGTAAATAAGTACGAATGAAATAAAATACATAGAAATTAGGGGGAAAATAAATCATATTAAAACCATAAAATAATGTTAAACAATATCCATCTAACCCTAATAAAGTGTTTAGCTACACATGTTCATGGAAGCACAATTACACATATTAACTTTAAGAAAAGAGATGAAAATAGAGAAGAGAAGAAGAGAAGAATGTTGAAAACCCTGAGAAGTATGCCTCCAATATTGCAGTTGATCTCTCCACTCTGTATCTGAATTCTCTCTTTTTTCTCTCTGAAATTGCTTGCTGAAATCAACTCCCTTCTTCCCTTTATATAGGCATTGAAGGCCTAAAAAGATGGAAAAAACGCACATGTTTAAATTCCCATTCGGATTTAAATTTTTGGGAAACCTCAAACGAGATATTTTTTTCTTCTGCATTGACTGATAGTATTTTGGCTATAACTCTCTCAATATTGCTCGGAATTAGAAGATTCAAGATGTTCCGGAAAGATAAAAGAGAGATCTAGAACTTTCATGTTTTGACTTTTTCTAAAATCTAATTAGAACATCTTCGAATTTAGGCTTGAAGTTTCAGCTTTATTTTCTTGCACAATTTTCTTTATTTTAAATATCATGATATTTTTATCTTTTCCCTATCTTTTTCTCTGATATTTTTCTAATCTTCTTCTATTTCAAATCTACACAAATAAAAGATAACAAGCGTAAAAATACCCCAAACACGATTAAAACTCAATTAAAAATATACTTAACTTAATCTAAAATTAATACTAAAAATAACCTAACAGATATCGAATTTCAAGTGGGAGACTTTGTATTCTTTCGAATATCACCTATAAAATGGGTGCGTAGATTTGGAAAAAAAAGGAAAGTTGAGCCCTAGATACATCGGTCCTTTTGAGATACTGGAGCGGATAGGTCAGGTGGCCTATCGATTAGCTTTACCACTCGCGTTATCCGGGGTGCATAATGTCTTCCATATCTCTATCTTGAGAAAGTACGTGTCAGATCCGACACATGTTTTGAGTTACGATGATATTGTGCTCTAGACAGACTTATCTTATAATGAACAACGTATCCAGATCTTAGACAGAAAGGAGAAAGTACTCCGAAATAAAACGATCCTTCTGGTTAAAGTCCTATGGAGGAATAGTAAAGTTGAGGAAGCGACTTGGGAATTAGAGTCGCAGATGCGGGAGCTGTATCTTGAGTTATTCAGATAAATTTCAAGGATGAAATTCTTATCAGGAGTGGATGGTTGTAATATTTCAATAAGCTTAATAACTAATAATTAGGGTTTATATTTATATTATGAGTTAACCAGGTAATAAGTGGGATTATGATCCTACTAATCTAGTTCAACATAAATTTTAAATTTGCTATAAGTGGATAAATAATCATAATTTTTAAATTACGGAGATTTATATAGCATGTGTGAATTAAATATGAACTATATGTGGAATAAAAATATTTTCAAGTTTTGCGACCTTGGAGATTCGATCGGGGGCCAGAAATGTCATAACATGCTTAATTGATAGAATTAATGGGAATATTGTGATAAGTTGATAATATACGTATTATGGTAATTAGGAGTATATAAAATTTAATGTAGCACCTTATAAGTAGAAGTTTTTTAGTAGCTAAGAAATAATAAAATAATTATTAATAATAAATTTTTTATTAATATTATTATCATAAAAAATTAACTTTAAAAAAAACAAAAAAGACGTTCTCTTCTTTTTTTTTTTTTTTTGAAATTACGTTCTCTTCTTTTATATATATATATAAATATATATATATATAGTTTTATATCTATTCTATATAAAGTGTGCCTATATAACTGAAATTCTTGGTTTATGAGAAATTTATGGGTGACTTTTTATTTTTATTTAATAAAATAATAAAATATTATTTATATATAATAAAATAATAATAAAACAAATCCTATTAATATTTGAATTGATATTTAGCATATTTCAACTCTATATATAATCACAACTATAACTCTAGAAATTAAAAATATATATATAAAATAATCGTCCATTTTATTTATATTATTTAGAATAATTCATTGTGGTTCAAGATCACAATGAACAGAAAAAGTGGCAAAAACACAAATGTAGTTCAAAATCATAGTAAACTAAGAAAGAATGAGAAGATATTATTAAGCATTAAATATTCTCAGTAAACCCACTCAAAGAATCGCATTGAGATAGGAAAAAAAAAGAATACCAATTGTGATATATATAAATAAATAAAAGCGAAGAATATTATATAATTATTTATATTCTATATAAAGTATGCCTATATAACAGAATTTTTAGTTTATGAGAAATTGACTTTTTATTTATATTAAAAATAAAATGATTTATTAATAAAAATAAAATGGTTTATTAATTTTGAAAATACAATTTTAAAAATTAAAAAGTAAAAACAAAACCAAACCAAACAGATTTTTTAAAACTACCAACCAATCAAAAATTTTCGTGTGGACTCATCTTTTAAATTTTCAGAAACATAAAACTTTTTTGAATTTTAAACTAATCAAGCCTTTGTATATATGTACAGTTTGATAATAGATATATATGGGGTGGATTTTTAAATAAATTTAATTTTGTAGGTGAAAAAAATGACAAAATTGGTTGTAAATCACAAAGAGATAATTGAGGTTGAAAGGATGAGTAGGGACCGAATATAAAATAAAATGATTTATTAATAAAAATAAAATGGTTTATAAAAAATTCATGGTTTAAAATATTTAATTTGATATCTTAATTATTAATAAACAATACCATAAATATACATCTACGATCATATAAGAATTTTATTCTAAAACTATATGATCATAGATTAAGTGGTCAAGGTCCAAAGAAAAATAATAATTTCTTATAATCTGAAATCAAGACACGAGAAACGAAACTAATTGAATAGGACTCTATTCAATTGAGGTGTCGACCATGCATGGTAAGTAAAAAGCTATATATTAAATTTTATGCCATGATACAATTAAAAATTAAATAAGAATTTACTACTATTTATATATTATATATATATATTGCTAAAGATGCAAAAGTATTGCATTTATATATCCCACGATGTTTCAAAAATACTTTGAAAAGTTCATCTTGAATTAATTATTAATATGTAATAAAAAATATTAGTTATTATAGTATTACTTCAAACAAAGGAAAGTTCTAGCGGTGCTTCTACTTTCTAATTATAAACCTCAATTTTGGCTTCTTTAACCAGCTGCCACACACAACTTACGTACTCTGAATTTATAACCATTTACAATTTTTTAACACTCAAAAAGTTACTGAGTTTGTTTTCTATAGCTCTACTTATTAAGGTAGAAAAATATTTTTAGATTGACTCCATTACATGTTTATTAAATTAATTATTTTCAAGTTGACACATTAACTTAAAAATGACACAATAATGACCTACTACAAAGTATACACTTATATTCATTTTATTTATTGAGAATCAAAACTTCAATCTTCTTCACTAGATTAGCCAGAGACACATAATATTTGGACATAAACACAGGACACAATATTATAACTCAAACTCAGAAATACTTAGTCGAAACTTGAATGAATAATGCCAACTCTTTTAAGTTTTAAAATTTGTATATGAGTAGGCAATTTTAGTTATTGTATTATTATTCCTGCTACATAGTTGATCATTTTTAGATTTTTAATGTGAAATTTCGTATTGTGAGCTTTTTAGAGTTTCTTATAGACTTCAATGAGTAATAGATTTATATAATTATACCTAGAATAAATTTTCCAGATTCCTATTTTGTTATTAGGTAACATAATATTATTATTCGTTAGGTCTGTCACAATTATTATTAACTGAGAATGAATCAATTTAAAAATCTTTTACTATATTGAAAGGTGAGATTGATTTTAATATGAGCTTAGTTATATTTAATTTTATTTTTTATATCTATTGTTTTATTTGAAAACAGGTGAATAAATGTCTACACTATATACAACAATTAAGGACATCACTCCAACTACAGAAAGTTGGAAGAATAAAATGAGAGTGTTAGAAAAATTTGAAAAGCGGACAAATAAGAGTTCACCACTCAAATATCAAAAGCTTAATGTTAGCAGACAAAAAAGTATACAATCAGTTAATTTACTGTTGAAATTGTCAATACTCTACTAATAAATGCTATATTTTCTGAATGTACTCGCGTTGCAACAAATTATTATTTCATAAATATTTTTTTTCTTTAAAAATGAACACAAGGTAATGATGTTGAACCTAATAACTAATAATATTTTTTTTTTAATTTTTAATTGTATCACTTTTTAATAACGTAGAAAAAAATTAGCATAAAATTTAGTATACGTGCTTTGCACGTAACTTTTTACTAGTATATATATATATAGGGTGACTACTCAATGGTTACATTTTTATTGTAACCATGATGGTTACATTTTTGTTGACCTTTAATAGCAGGTTACCAACATGTAAAAATTTCTTTTTTAGAATTAAATTATTTCTTAAAATAATTAATTTTTAATTTAAATATTTAATAAGAAATTTTTTAGCAATTAACATTAAATATTTTTTTTTTATATTTAAGTCTCTATTATATTTTTTTTAACAGTTAAGTAATTTAATTATAATATTTACAATAAAACTCTATTATTTTATAAAATTTAAACTTTCACCCCTTCTAAAAAATATTTTAAAATAATTAATTACAAAGTCTAAGAATAGTGCGAACTACTAGAATATGAGAATTCATGATTTATACATCATATCTAAACTCTCATTTTATTTCTATATCTTCAAGTTACATGTTTTAGACAGAACTTGGAAATAAACTAACAACTTTATAAATGTATATTTTTATTAGTAACACATATTTGAGATCAATAACCAGTAAATGATGTTCTAACTTTATTGACGATACCTAGTCAAAATTAATAATTAATAATTATCAATATCGGTTGCTAAGTTTATCAAGAACACATGTTCAAGATCTATAATCAATTACAATTAATAACTTTTAAAATTTTAATAATGCATGTTTAAGATCAATAACCAATAATAATTATTAACTTTCAAACTTTTTCAGTAACACGTATTCAAGATTAATAACCAATAACAGTTAGTAACTTTCAAAACTTTCAATAATATATATTCAAGATCAATAACCAATAACAATCAATATTTTTTAAACTTTTGCAATTTTTTTATTTTTTTTATGATTCCACTCTGATACATATATAGTATAATAATTTAGAACTGCAAAGAATGAATGATAAAGTGACTTTCTCTGAGAAAGAAGAATTACATGGAGGAGGGTGGAATGAAGTACAGATGTGTCGAGTGCGGCAAAAAAAATTATCTTTAATTTTATAATTGCTATTAGATTTTAATTTTTTTTTAGAAAAAAAAAATAAATCACTTGAACCAATCTTGGACTAGCACACTTATTTGGCACTTAAAGTATTGATAATAAGATTGAGTGTAGATTTACATTTAATAAGAGGTTATTCTTACTATTTTTTTATTAATTAAGGTTATGGGTGTAATATTTTTAAATTATAAGAGGTTTTATTATAAATATTTTAATAATTTAAATCCAAAAATTAATTTTTAAAAGATTCTTATTTAGTAACAAATTGTAAAAAATTAATTAATAATTATTGGTAATTTAATTTTAAATATAATTAATTTTAATTAAGATTTTATAAGGAATTAAATTTTCAGGTTACTATCAGGTTACAAGTTATTTATTTTAATTTCTAAATTAATCACAACCATCCAATAGTGATGTAATGACTAAAAATAAATGTAACCATGATAGTTACATATTTGATGTAACCATTGAAACCTCTTCCTATATATATTATGTATGTTATATAAAATATGTTATATCAGTTAACAGTAAGCGAACAAACCCTCGTTCCTTCCCCTTCGACAAAACATTCTCCCCCTATATCTATTTTCTATGATTTTCAACCCAATACTTAGCGATCTAAGCTCCGGTAGTAGCAGAATAGCGAATTCTCAGAGCGGTGCAGCTTAATGTAAGGTTTAATTTCGTTTTAAGTTTAATAACTATTAGTTTCATATAGGGATTTTGTGAATTAGAATAGTTATGAAGGTTCTGACCTTATAAGATTGTTCTCGGGTAGTCATGGGACTAGTTCCGATATTTTCTTACTGAAATTGAGGTGATTTTGGGTTAGAAATCGAGTTTGAAACTTTTAAAGCTTAGTCCGAGCGTCAATGGTGTTTTCCATTTAAGGGTCCGATTACGTAAGGATGGTAGTATTCATGGTATACATGTGCCCTGTGAAGTTTAGAGTGATTTGGATAAGTTTTGATAGTGTTTCAGTGAGTGCGAAAATTGAGATTTTTCATATTTCATAGTTTTAGAAATTCATAGGAGATCAGAAATCGTATTTTTATCATAACTTTTGACTTGGGTGTCCGTTTTGGACGTTCTATATACCTTTTTTAAGCTTGCAACAAGCTTTATAATATGGTGCATGTTTTAGAGACAAAATATAAGTTTTATTATAGTGTATTTATACTGCGGGGTTTGGTAGTGTTTCGGTGTTTGGTAGTGATTTGGATAAGTTTTGGTAGTGTTTGGTAGTGAATTGTAGTGTTTTGGCATATATGAAATACGAAAAATCTCAACACTACCAAAACTTATCCAAGTAACTCCAAACTTCACAGAGCACATATATGCCATAAATATTACCATCCTTACGTAACAAAAATTAAAATCGAGCCCTTAAATAAAAAAACGCCATTAACGTTCGGAGTAAGCTTTAAAAAGTTCCAAACTCGATTTATAACACAAAATCACCTCAAATTCAACAAGTAAACATATAAACTAGTCCCATAGTTACCAAAGAACAATTCTACAAAGTGAGAATCTCCATAACCTTTTTGAATCATAAAGCTCTTATATAAAACCAATCGTTTTTAGCTTAAAACGTAATTAAACCATACCTTAAGTTTTTCTTCTTCAAGGATTTGCCATTCGGCTACTACCAGAGCTTAGATCGCTAAATTTTAAGTTGAAAATTGAAGAAAATGGATATAAAAAGAGAAAGTTTTGTGAGAGAAGGGAGAACGAGGGTTTCGTTCTTTGTTCTTCTCTACTTATGTCTTAAAACTTATAATATATATGAAACGAACAAAGTTTCATTATATAATAATATAATAATAATATATTAATAATAATATAATAATAATATTAATAAAAACTTTATTATTAATAGTTATCTTATTATTTCTTAACCACTAAGAAATCTCTATTTTTAGGGTATTTGGCCAACTTTGAGTATCTTAAAATACTCCGATATTTTTAAAATCAACTTATCCCAATAATCCCATCAAGAATTCTAACTAAAACCGTTGTGACATTTTTAGCCTCCAATCGGGTCTCCAAGGTCGCCAAACCTGAAAAATATTTTTATTTCACAAATAACTCATATTATATACACGTATTTCAAAAAAATCTCCGTAATAATTAGTAAATTAGACTTATATATCCACTTATTGAGTCTCCAGGGTCGCCGAACCTGCAAAAATTTTTATTCCACATATAGCTCATATTACATTCACACATGCTATATAAATCTCCGTAATTAACAAATTACGATTATTTACTCACTTATTGCAAAATTTAAATTTTATCTTTTGAAATAAATTAGTAGGATCATAATCCCACTTATTACCTGATTAACTCATATATAAATATAAATCCTAATTATTTACCATTAGACTTATCGGGATATTACAAATGTGTGACTTCGTTTGATTATTAAGTCCATTGTAGAAAAGTTGGACTTGAAATCAATCTTCTATGTCATGTTGATGAAACTATCTAAGAATCTCCTTGAATTTATCCCACACTTCATAAAATTGCTCCATCTCTAATTGTCTGAATTAAGTAATTTTTACCCTTAATTTAAAAGTCTTAAAAGGTGGAAAAAATTTGGTGAAGAACTTTTGAGCAATCTCCTCCCTTGTAAGTACATTAGGAGAAAAAGATTGATATCATGAACGAGCTCAGTCTCTCAAAGAGAATGAAAAGAGCTTGACTGCTTGAGTTCGATCATGTCTGGTGGGACTCCATTCATCTTTATCGTGTCACAATTTTTTGAGAAAGTAAACAAGTGGATGTTTGGGTCTTCAAGGGGCAAACTAGAGTATTGATTTTGTTGCACCATGTTGAGTAATATAGGTTTCAGTACAAAGTTGTTTGCATTCACTTGCTGTCTTCTCACACCCAAGAAATCATCATTGACAACCGACCTAAAATAGTCTCTGAATTTTTAGTTTGTTATAGAATTGGCACCGTTAGTAGTGTTTTTGCTTTGCTTTGTTATTCTTTGTTGTTGTCAACCATCTTTCTTGATCTAGCTCGTAGTTCTTTGATGATTGACTGTAATGTTCTTTCAATTTCAAGATCTAAAGGTAATAGAGGTGAACTACGAGCTTTACACATGCACCTTCACAACAACAATTAAAAAAAAAATCAGTAATAAAATAAGATAAAACTTAGATTAAAATCTGGTATTTTCTTCATTATATTAATTGAATAACTAAAAGTTCTTGATCCTCGACAATAATGTGAAAAACTTGTTGTGAATTATATATGTATATGCTTGCAAGTGCACACATCGATAAGTAAGAATAGTGATCAAGAGATCGATATCGTCTCACAAAGATTAAAAGTAAATAAAGAAAATAATTATAGAGAATATTACAACCTAATTTTATCTAAGAAATTAATTTTGAATGATATTAGAAAATTAAAAGAAAATAGAAAGAACGAGAATAGCAAATTAAAGTTGAAAAGAATAAGATAAAATAATTGTCAAGGTTTCGATTTTATATAACTATGATTTTAATCATCAAGGTGCCTAATTTATTCACATATTTTCAAGAACCTAGAGCAATATTGTATCTTTATACTTCTCTAGAGTGCGGCATAAAAATATGTAAATGAATAATATCTTATAACTCTATACCACCATTATACACGACCTTCATTAAGTCTAACTCTAGAAATAATTCTATGTTAGAAATTTATTTATTTGGGACCACAATTGTATATATAAAATATGTGTTGAGTCATCATATAAATGAGTCAAATTTATGTGATCTATTTTGGAATAAAATTTATGAATTAAGGGCATGATTGTCTTGATTTTTAATGTGTGGATACTATAAGGACAATTTCTAATTTTATGAGAGGCCAAATAGAAATAGTCAATAAATATTACTAACTATTTTATTAGTTAGTAATATAACATGTAGTAGTCTCCAATTTACAGTATCATATATTTTCATTCTCTTGAAACCCCATGATCAAAAGACAAAAGTTCTAAAGAAAGATTTCACTGCAAAATTAGAAAATCAAACCTTTCTAAAATCAATTCTATGGACTCTGGTACGCTTTAGCTAATTTTTTATTCTATTGTTAATTTCTCATGAATTAATTAGGGCTAAATTTATAATATATTTTTTCAACAACCTAAATATTCTACCTCTCGATGATACAATTTTAAATTATTTTGGTTACCTAAGTGAATACTTATCTTACACTACATAAGTTGATCTAATCGATGTTTGATTGTTTAAAAATTTTCTTCTCGAGTAATATATCTCACAATCTAGATAATAGCCTTGATTAAAATCACATAAAGTAGAACCATATATAAATCATAATCATGGAAGCAATTAAACAATGTAGAATCACATGAAGCATATTGGATTAAACTAAATTTTCCATTAAATCATAAAATTAAAGTTATAATTAGAGATCTATCTAACCCTATTAATAACTAAGAAAACTAGCCACACATAGTGTGGTTTATCATCTCAAAATATTACTTATAATCTAAATAATATTGAGAAATAAAGAAGAAAGAAGAAGAAGAATGCATGAAAACTCTTAAATGCTTCAAATTACTTTCTTGATCTCTCAGACTTGTTTACCTCTTTAAAGTTGTATTTTCTTTCTCTCTGGTTGTCTCTCCCCTCTAGCTAGTTTTAGGCTTTTTATAGGTCCAAAAATGACTCATAGTTGAATTAGATTCAAAAACACGTCTTGATATTTGTACGGTAAGTGGTGGTGTGTTGTCATATTAGAGGCGGTGGTTTGTCACTTTACTAATTTTGATTTTAATCTTACTCAGTAAATCATGCATATATTTCGCTTCCAGCCTCTAAATGAAATAATTTAATATATTTTGAAAAGTTAAAGAAGGGGCACTATTATTATTAATTTTGTAATCTCTTCAAAAAAAAAATTATGGGAACATGATCAAAAATTGGCTAAAAAATCTCAATTAATCACAAAATCATCTTTTGACTTTTAATATCTATAAATTTCGAGAAAACATATAGAATCCAAATAAAAACTCAAAGAAAACAAATAAAATAAATAAAATAAATAAATAAGGGTAAATGAATGCATAATATACACATTCATCAATAATACTAGATAGATTAAGCACAAAATCTACAAATCTTGTTTTTAGTGAAATAATAACTTAATATTTATGTTTATTTAGACTTAGATAACACACATTAATTCATCACTCTTTAAATTAAGAAGCGATTCATTCAAGATATTTTCTTGCCATGCCATCACATAATCTCCAGGAGAAGTCGCAAGAAGTCGAGAACCTTCTGCGTACCCATACAACCGAGTCACGACCAGAAGCGGCACCGGTGGGTCGAGTCCAGAAGTGTCGCCGGCAAGTCGAGTCCAGGTGTGTCGCCGGCGAGTCGAGTTGGTTTGCTGTCGGCCCGTTTCTGCGATAATTGAGTCAGCTGTGTTGAGTCGAATATAACAGCCTTTAGTCGAATACATATTGATGTTTGCTAAGTGGTGTTATCTTATATGTATCAAGATAAGCAACTAATTCAATAAGATTTGTTTGTTCTTTATATATGTACTGAATATTTAAGGGATCCAATAAGAAGGTTTTGTAACTTAATTAAATATAGGGGAGCAAAGACAGTTTTTGATTTGATTAAGGAATGGACAGTTGATGAAGAAGGTTTAAGAAACTGGTTATTAGTTTTTGGTTTTAGTTTTTTTTTTAATTTACTGTTGTTAGTTTTATTCATATTAGTATTTTTGGGGGTTAAAATTATTAGTTTTATGTGTTGAATTTAATTAATTTTTTTCATTAGTCTTGTCTTTTGACATGGTTCTTTAGTTTTTTCTCTTTAGTTTTTCTGGTTCGATTTGTTGGTTCTTGTTTTTTTTTTTTGTTACTTTTGGGATTTTGCTGGTTGTGGTACGAGTATGGCAGACGGTACAGAGGTGCATATTCCTATTGAGGAGGAGGAAGAGGTTATCTTGTCTTATGATGTTAGTGCTACGGATGGTAATGACTATGATGATAGGTGGTGTTCGAAGGTTCTTGACTGACAGACAAATTGATTTTGAGGCTATGCAACATATGATGGCTTCATTGTGGCAACTAGGGAAGGGGATGTTTGTCAAGGAATTGGATACTAATCGCTATCTCTTTCAATTTTATCATGAGATTGACATCTAACGTATGATGAATCGAAGCCCTTGGACTTTTAATAGGTTCTTGTCAATTTTCAAAATAATGCAGCGGGGGGAGGATCCAAAATTAGTTACCTTGAATGAAGTTGATATGTGGGTGCAATTGCATGATCTCAGATCAGGGTTTAAAACTGCTACGGTTGTTAAGGATGTCACAAACTATGTTGGGAAGTTTGTTCAATCGGATGAAAGGAATTTCACGGGCTTATGGCGGGATTATCTTCGTGTTTGTGTGACTTTGAATATTACAAAACCATTAAAGAGACGTATGAAGCTTCACAATACTACCGGGATCGAGTTCTGGACTAACTTTAATTATGAATATACCCACGTTCTGCTTTATTTGTGGAATTATGGGGCATTCCAAAAGTTTTTGTCCACGACGTTTTGAGGTTGGAGAGGGTCAGATAATCAATCCGTATGGGGAATGGATGTGAGTGAGACCTATACGTAGAAATTACATGATCAGAGTTAAATGGCTTAAGCAGTTTAATGCTTCCATGGACGATGTTTCTGCAGCAAAAATCATGGCTCATGGTGAGGTGTCTCAATTGACGATGGCAATGGTTGAGGGGAATCGTGGTGTGTTGGGGTCGGGGCCGATGATAGTGGAGGAGACTTAGGGTCAACGTGAGGCATGGATATGTTTCATCAAAGATTTTTAATGGGGATCCTATAGTTGTGAAAGATATTTTATCAGCTGCTCAAAATAAGGAAATATCTAATGATATCAATGAGGAGGCTTGTCTTTTGGTTCTTGATACGAAGAGGAGAAGAACGGTTTTGGACGGTATTTATGGGGCCCATGTGAGGGGTGATGTGGCAACGCGTCAAGTGGTCATGGTTCAAAGAACTTGAGTTTGGTAGGTATTGGGGTCTAAGCCCACCAATCATTATGAATATTTTATCTTGGAATTTCCATGGGCTTGGGAACCCATGGACTTTACAATTCCTTAAGGATCTTGTGATCCAAAAGAAGCCCAGTATTGTGTTTCTCTGTGAGACTCTATCCAATCGTTCTCAGATGGAGAGAGTGCGTATGACGTTGGGATTCGATGGTATGATTACCGTAGATGGCAATGGTAGGAGTGGAGGTATTGCATTGTTATGAAAAATTGAAGATGAAGTGTCTTTGCTTGGGTTTTCTGATGCCTATATAGATGTGAGAGTTGCTTCTGAAGGTGTGCAGGAATGGCGTTTCACTAGTGTGTATGGGGAACCTAATAGGAGTAGGCATGCTTCTACTTGGAATCTGTTACGTACTCTTGCAAATCGTTCTACCATGGTGTGTGATGGGTGATCTTAACAATGTTTTATCTCATGATGACAAAAGGGGCGGTAATAGGTACCTTGATTTTTTAATCCAAGGTTTTCAACAGTCTTTGGTTGACAGTGGACTTCAAGACATGGAATTATGTGGTTATCCGTTTACTTGGGAGCGTGGGCGGGGTACTAATCATTGGATCGAGGTGCGTTTGGATAGGGGGCTAGCTAATCTTGCTTGGTTGAACATGTTCACTTCTGCTAAGCTCCATAATCTTGAAATTTCAACTTCAGACCATGCTTCGATTCTTATGGTCATGGTTCCTGCTGCAGGCCACCATATTGTTAAGCGGTTTAGGTTTGAAAATGCATGGTTGAGGGAACCTCTTTGTTATCCGATTGTAAAGGATAGCTGGGAGATTCGTGAGTCTGCTAATGTTAGGCATAAAATTTAGTTTTGTGGGGACAAGCTGGCAGTTTAAGGTAAGGAGGTTACTGGCAATTTTAAAGAAAGGTTAAAAATGAAGTGTAGAAGTAGAAATTGGGTCGGGATGAAGTCTCTGTAGCCAATTACAAACAAGCAAAGAAGGACTTGGCTGAATGTTATGTGCAACGGGAAGTTTTCTGGCGTCAAAGATCAAAGCAATTGTGGTTGCAAGAGGGAGATAATAATAGCAAGTACTTTCATGCTTCTGCAACTGCGAGACGAAGGAATAATTTTGTTGCAAAGCTTAAAGATCGTTCGGGTGCATGGGTTGACTGGACGAAGTTCGGAAATCTTTGTTCCAAATTCATCCGGATAAATCCCCAGGGCCTGATGGAATGACCCCGGGTTTTTTTTCAGAAGTGTTGGCCGATTGTTAAGGATGATGTCATCAATATGGTTAAGTTGTTTTTTCATAATGGTTCTTTTCCTACAGACCTTAACATAACAATTTTGGTCTTAATCCCTAAAAAGAAGCAGCCTATGGATATGGGGGATTTAAGACCTATTGCGTTATGCAATGTGCTGTACAAGATCGTGTCCAGAGTGGTTGCTAATAGACTTAAGAGTGTTATGCTGTCTATCATATCTGATACTCAAAGTGCATTTTTGCAAGGCCGGTTGATTTTGGATAACATCATGATTGCTTACGAGATTATGCATCACTTAAAGAGGAAACGAAGAGGGAGGGATGGTATAATGGCACTCAAGTTAGATGTTAGCAAAGCCTGTGATAAGCTTGAGTGGGGTTATCTTCGGGCGATGATGGTAAGGATGGGCTTTGATGGTCGCTGGATTAATTTAGTTATGCAATGTGTATGTTTTGTTTCCTATACCATTTCACATGGCGAAAAGGAGTTGAGGCCCATTTTTGCTCAAAGAGGGTTGCGCCAAGGGGATCCTATATCACCATATTTGTTTATTCTTTGCGTTGAAGGTTTCTCTAATTTGTTGCGGAGTTATAAAAAAAGTGGCTTACTCATGGGGTGTAAAATTGCTCGAGGTGCGCCGGTAATCTCTCATATGCTCTTTGCTGATGACAACTACATTTACTATAAGACAACTGAGGAAGAAGCGTACAATGTGAAGGAGTTGCTGCATACTTACGAGGTGGCTTCGGGGCAAAGAATCAATTTCTCCAAGTCTTCCGTGTTTTTTAGCAATAATACTGGAATTGAGGCGCGGGATTCCATTTGTGCTATGTTGGAAATTTATGAGGCCGATGAAAATGGTTATTACCTGGGTCTACCGTGTTCGGTTGGGAGAAATAAGAATGTTATTCTTGGTTTCCTTAAGGATAAGCTTCGGAAGAGAATTCAAGGGTGGGAAGGGCGTATCTTATCTCGTGCGGGAAAGGAGGTATTGTTGAAATCTATTGCTCAAGTCTTGCCGAGTTATGCTATGAATGTTTTCCTCTTGCTGTCAGATACTTGCAAGGAGTTAGAGCGTGTGTGTGTGAGATTAAACAATCTTGTCTCAATTACAATGTGTCATGAGTTGACTACACACTATAATACTTAAATTAATTTATCCAAATATGTCTAATAGCTTTCATTCTGTGTGTTGATCTTGTTGGAATTTATTTTACCAGGATCTTAGATCTACTCACAAGTATGTTGTTTAACACCCTAAATATGAACTTTCTAAAACGATAAATAAACACATTTAAAGTTAAGAAAACCTTACATTGATGGCAGCGGAATAATGTCTCCTTCCACTCAGATCTCTAACCCTTGTATCCTTTCTGTCCCAGAATATTATCAAGATCTGAGCCCGAATGTCCTTCTCTTTGTGTGTGATCCTTCACAGTCTTCCAATCTATGATTGAGGTACCACTTGCTGTGTGTGGGCACTACTCTATCACTGAGGGTTTCGAAATTGAGAAGAGGAAAAGAGAGAGGGTTGGTTCGGCTATAAAGAGAGAGGGAAGGCTCAGTTTTCTGAAAAAAAATTTCTGAGAAAAAGCATTGAAAAACTTGTTATTTGACTGAGCCATCACTTTCTATTTATAGGCAACTACTAGGTTTAGGTTAGTAATTATTTGGCATTAAAATAATGAAAAGATCAATTTGAAAAACATGCTTAAGTGGCCGACCAAGGTGTGTAATGGGCCAGTTTTCACAAATTTTATTTCTATTTTCTCAAAAACGCCAATTTTCCAATTCTAACCTTTTAAATGCCAAAACTAATTATTTAATAACTAAAATAGATTATTAAATAATATAGTCATTTAATTTAATTATTAATTAGACATATAAAGTCTATTAATTAATAAATAAACCTAGAATCTCTTTTCTTTACAATTTCACCTCTGCTTAGTGAAAATTCACAAATTAGACATAGTCTAACTTTAGAATTATAATTGATTAATCACGAATCAATTATTGAGTCTTACAAGCAGTATAGTCTCAACTAGAATGGGGACCATGGATCTATATGCTGAGCTTCCAATAAGTGAACTGAATTTACTAAGTAAATCCCTACTTATTAATTCCTCGTTGAATCCACTCTTAGAACTTAGAATTGCACTCTCAGACTTATATAGAGCATATTATATGTTCCACGATATAGCTATGCTATCTCATTTAACCATTCATTTAACCATTGTTATAATCTTATTGTGATCAAAGATCCTCTATATAGATGATTTACATCGAGATGGGATAATTTTAGCGTTCTCACCCCTCAACGTATTTTTCCCCTTAAAACACTTAGCTACCTGTAAATGATGTTTAGTGATCTAAGAATTAGTCACTTAAACAAGAGCTCATCCATTTATTTCTATTTAGCTAAGCTCGAAGGGAATCATCACTTAACTTCTATACACCAGTAGAAGCTATAGATTCCATATTTATGTTCAGCACTCCCACTCAATCATACTATCATGTTCCCAAAATATACGTATCACCCTGACCCAAAAGTAGGCTTAACTAATAAATAAAAGAACATGAATAGCACTCCTGAGTTGAGCCTAAGCATATCAGGATTTAGATTCTTTTAATCTTAAGATCAACTACTGATATTGACTTGGAAAGATATGATGGTAAGTTTATAATATCTTAACTAAGTTGCAATATCGGTCCAGTCCAATGTATACTCCATACATTCGAAACTAGTATACTTTACCAATGTCCTGGAAAGAACATAACACTTACTCCAAGTGTAAGTACCCATCATCGCTGATTATCACATCAGTGTAAATCTAAAACACTGATGAAACAGGGACTTAGTCTTTTGATTCATATGATCACAATCACATTCCACTGTGTTGATGATACTGTAATTGTGAATAAACATATGATCTGGACTTAACTGATTTTGTGTATAAATTCAATAAACATATTAAACCATTAGCATGTAAAATTCATGCAAACATAAATCACTTCAAATTTCTTATATTGATAACTAATCAGATTGTAAAGGGTTTTATTTAGGGCACAAAAACCCAACAACTATCTGTTGGAATTATTTTACCAGGATCTTAGATCTACTCACAAGTATGTTGATTAACATCCTAAATATGAACTTCTAAAACGATTATAAGTAAACACATATAAAGTATGAGAAACCTTACATTGGGTGCAGCGGAATAATATGTCTCCTTCCACTCAAATCTCTAACCCTTGTATCCTTTCTGTTGCAGAGTATTATCAAGATCTGAGCCCGAATATCCTTCTTTGTTGAATTTGGATTCTTCACGATCTTCCACACTATGATTAAGGTACTACTTGCTGTGTGTGGGAACTACTCTATCACTTAGGGATTTTGAAACAAAGAAGAAGAAGAAGAAGAGAGAGAGAGAGAGAGAGAGAGAGAGAGAGAGAGAGAGAGAGAGAGAGAGAGAGAGAGAGAGAGAGAGAGAGAGAGAGAGAGGTAGCGGCTAGGTTTAGAAAAAGGGCTCAGGATTTTCTCTAAAAGGAATGAGATGCATTGGGTTGTTTCTTGAAGCCATTACTTTCTATTTATAGAATACCACATAGGGTTAGGGTTGAATTACTTGACATTAAAATAATGAAAATATTAAATGATAAAACCCTATGCATGTGGCCGGCCATGGCTTGTGGATATGGGCCTCACTTTTGCAATTTTGCTGTTTTATTATTTCTACGTCTTATTTTCTCAAAAAATGCCAATTTTCAAATTCAACCATTTAAATGTTAATTTCAACTATTTAATAACTATAATTAAATATTAAATAATATTGTCATTTATTATATTTATTAATTAGACTAACCAAAGTCTCTTAATTAACAAATATACCCTATAAACTCTTTCTTTACAGTTTCGCCCTTAATAAGTGATAAATTCACAAATAGACATAGTTTAACTTGAGAATTATAATTGATTAATCAAAACTAATTAAATGAGTCTTACAAGTAGTATTGTCTCAACTAGTGTGGGACCATGGGCCTATATATCCGAGCTTCCAATAAGCAGATCAAGAATTTACCTCTTAAATTCACTGATTTATTAATTCTTCGTTGAATCCACGCATAGAACTCTGAATTGCACTCTCAGCTATATAGAACGCTCTATATGTTCCACCACATAGACACGCTTTTAATTATCCATTGTTATAATCCTAAAATGATCAATGATCCTCTATATAGACGATCTACACTGTAAAGGGATTAAATTACCGTAACACCCTACAATGTATTTTATCCTTAAAACACTTAACACCGTATAAATGATATTTTAGCTAAGTTAAATGAGTACTCCACCATTTATTTTTGTTTGGTTAAGCTCGAAGGAAATCATCCTTTACTTTCTATTCGCCAGATAGAAGCTATAGATTCCATAGTTATGTTAGCGCTCCCACTCAATTGCACTACCGTGTTCCCAAAATGTACGTATCACCCTGACCCAAAAGTAGGCTTAACTAACAAATCAAATAACACGAATAACACTCTTGAGATTGAACCTAATCATATCAGGATTAAGATCATTTGATCTAGGATCAACTAGGTGATATTGAATTGAATAGATATTACGGTAAGTTTAATAAATCTATGTCAAAGTTCAATACCGGTCCATTCCGATGCATACTCCATGCATCCAACCCAAGCTTTACTTTAACCAATGCTCTGGAAAGAACATAGCATTTCTCCAAATGCAAGTAAACTCTGTTGTAGATTGTCATATCAGTAAAACCCCAGTGTTCTGATAAATCTAGGAATCTTTAATCACATAGTCATGTTTACTTTCCAATGTGTTGACAACACAATAAACAGGATCAAGTATGTGAAAAGGGTTTGGATGAACTTATAAATCAAATAGATAAATAATTGATAAGGTGAACCAAAACATACACAAATGAATGAAAAATACTTCTGTTTCTTTATTGATATTGAATAATACGGATTACATTGAAATGGAGTTTTATTTAGGGCATAAAACCCAACACTATCTCCATTCTTAATGATCCTTGGCTTCCACATAATTCAAACAACTATGTTGTCTCACGACACCCTGCTCTTGTGAATAACTCGGTCAACTGCCTCTTAAAAGTAGGTACCTGCGCGTGGGATGAGGATGTTGTGAGGGACCTATTTGTTGCCTGTGATAAGGACCTTATTTTGTCCATTCAGCTTAGTGATTCGGCTGCTAATGATGGTTGGAGTTGGCGACTTGAGACTTGTGGGCATTATTCGGTTAAAAATGCATATAAATTCTTGCAAGAATCTAACGGTGCTTGGTGCCGAGATGCCAATAGTGATTTTTGGAAGTGGTCTGGTCATTAAAAATTCCTCCTAAAATCAGTAATTTTTTATGGCGAGCTGTTTCGGGTGTGCTTCCAATGTGTTTTCAACTCCAAAAAGTCATGTCCCTGTCAATGTGTTGTGAAAATTATATACGCAAGTATACGCAGTCACACAAGTAATAAAGTGATAAGTAAGATCGTCTCCACAGGGATTGCAAACAAAGTTTGATATAAAATCAACTAATTACAACTTAAAATAAAAAGAAATAATATGTAAATGGTTGAGTAATGATTCAAAATTAAAATTGACAAGAATTAAACTTGCTAAAATTAAAACTACTGCTGCTAGAAAAATTGTTTGCAAGATAAAAAATATAATATGGCAAAAATAGCTTGAATAACTAATTCCTTCTAGTGAGGTTTTTTACAGTCAGTACAGCATTGGTTCAGCATTACTTTAGCATTCTGCACAGAGATAACAACAAATTCCTCTAGGCTTGTGAGAATTTTCCAACACTCACAACTTTAATCCTACCATTAAGCTCAATATATTCCTATATCAAATCAGCAAGCAGGACACCATTCAAGCATTCATTTGGTAAGTTATGCAAGGTAAATGAAATATTCCTATCCACTTACAAAGAAAAGCCTAAATCTAGGTTTTCACTTGCTTCATTCAAGTTGAACTACTAGATCTAGCCCTTCCAGTACAAGATCTAGCTTAGCAAATTGTTATTCATGGCCAAAAAACAACAATCAATTAAAATGAAACTCACTTGAATGAACAAAGGCAAACAAATACTAAAGTAAGCTTAAAATTTAATCATACCCAACTTAGAAGTTCATAGTCATTCAAGCCTCAAAAGCTTAGCTCATATTCAAATAAAAAGATAAAATCCAAGCTAAAAATACTTCATCCATGGCTGCTGCCCAAATTTACAATCTCAAGAAGTTTTGAATACTAAGTACAAACAACAATAACAAAGAGAAAAATAAAGAAGACTATCAAGAAAGGGTAAAAGAAAATTCAAACACTAGGCTTGGTCCCCTCTTCTTTCTTCTTTGTTGTACTTCTTTGCAATTAAAGCTCCTCCATAGAAAAATGGCAGGCAAATTTGCCCCGTACTGTACATACAAGATGATGAAGATGATAATGGTGTACTTCCCTTTCCTTCTCTTTTTGTTGTTGGGTTTTTAGGGTACAAACTTCATACCCCAAAATAGAAGCCCAAACTTTTCCACTTTGGCCCACTAGGGTTTAGACCCCTTTCTTCCACGTCGGTGAGTGCAATTTGAGTTTGACCGAGATTCTTTGAGGTGGATAAGTGAAATTCGTGTTTCCACGTCAACGCCCGAGATGCCGAATTCACTTGACATTGCTTTAGCATTGCTTGACAATCGGCCCGATTTCAGCTTGTGCTCCTTTTCTTCCTTGCTTCTTTTACTTTTACCTATCAATTTAATTCCTCATTTTTCAACAAAATAAGCACAGTTAATTGGAAAAACACACCCAACAATATCAATATTTACAAAACTTAAAGGTTAGATTACTAAATAGAAAATAACACTAAAACTAATTAAAATTAAGCAAAATAAATACATTTTCACTACTCTCCTCACAATACTTTAGTTTAAAAGCATAAAAATTAACTCTATAACATAGAGTTATCACACCCCAAACTTAGAGTATTGCTCGTCCTCGAGTAATGAAAAACACAAAGAACTAAATAATAAGAACAGAAAATGACAGCGACACTAACACGCTTGCAGTAGAGAAAATCTTGCTCTTTCACACTTGGTCTAGGGACGAAATTTGCTCTCAGAATTAGACGAAATGGAAATGTAATTGGTAGTAGTGAATATGCCTCGAACTTGTGTGTTTCAATAGAATTTTGCATGCTATTTATGTCCTTAAAACTTATCAAGAGTAATTCGATCAAATAAGTGTGCAAATACTTCCCACCAACAACTTGAATTTCTATAACAACCACCTTTGATCCTCAAGTTTAAAGGTTTGCTTCCATAAGTTGAATTAGTGCAATCCTCTCCACTAATGTAGCTTAGCTTTGCAACTTAGATCAAAAGGACTTGACTAGGCTTGAATGTTAGGCTTGTGTTAGGGTATGGTATAGGATGTATTTAAGCTAGCTCAACACCTAACCACTTCACTTGTCAAAAACCGAGTCTCTTAGTAATTTTTTTTTCTCTTGACCCTCTTCCCTAATTCAATACTCACGAAGTACTTGATATTAAAATTGACTTCTCTTGCTATGTTTATTCTCTTCTTCTTTTTTTTTTTTTCATTGCTGATTTTTTTTTCATATATTAGAAAGACATTTATTACTATATTATACTTATATAATAAATAGCAAGAGAAGGTTAATTGAAAGTTCATACTCATATACTTTGTGAGCTAATTCCCCCACCCCAAACTTACAATCCAACATTGTCCCCAATGTGGCTAAAAGTATAACCTTGAATTAGCTCGCCACAAGTTACACTCACCGCACTCACCCCAAACTTAATGTGAAACTTGGCTCTTGACAAGTGAGCAATTAAGTTAGGATATATGTGGAAATGCAAATTAGGATTGACGTTAGATGTATGATTGGGTTGCACAACAAGAATAGGCTAAACGGCTCAAACTTGGGTGACTAGAGAAAAATTGATTTTATAGGGAAGGTTAGAAAGGCTCAAACGTCCAAAGATGGCCTAAATCATTTCTAAGTTATAAAGCTCGCCAGGATTTCGCCTCAAGGATTACACTAGCTAATTCTAGATGCTTAAACTCTCTCAAAGTGTTAGCTATTCTAAAAACTCAAGGTATGGTGGAATAACACAAGCACACAATTGTTGAAAGCATTCCTCATAGGCTAGCATTTGGACAAAAATAACACTTAAAATTAGCATTTTCAACACACAAACCAAGGCACTCCACAAATGGAGGGAAATGGATATTTTTCATCATCGAGCGCTACCCTAAACCAAGCTGAAAATACAAGCAGTATTTTTCTCATTTGCAAGCTAAAACAAAACGTAACAAACATGACAAAACAACATGATTAATACACATCTAATCCACATAATATTTATTACTCACACAACTAAAGACAACAATAAAAGTAAACTAAGTAAACAATCAAACACAACCAGCAATAACAATTTAACTAAGGAAAAAAAGAAAACTCCCTCAAGATTTGAACTCTTCCCCACTAGAGTCTCTGCTTCAAAATGCTGAAGCGATGCTGATCCAATCTTTGTCTTTGGGACCCTCTTGCTTCAACATACAAATTTGCTCACACCATATTGCAGCAGCCCCTTTTTTCTGTCATTCCTTGCTTTGCACCAGCAATAAAGATCACCACACTACAGCAAAATCATTAGTAAATGTAGGAAATTAAAAGTTATATATATGTAATTATATAAGTATGTATATACTAATTTTTTTTTCCTTTTTTTTCTTTTCCTCTTTTTTTTTTCTTTTTTTTTTCTTGTTTCTTTTTCAAGGGGTGGCACACCCCAAACTTAATTGTAAATACATATATATTTTTTTTCAAGGGGTGGCACACCCCAAACTTATTACATAGCATATATATAACTAAATATAATCTTGTTCCTCCGCTCTTGGGTTGCCCAAATGTGATTCACTACAGCCATGACAACCCGAGACCCTTCTTCCTCAAGCCTCTTCCAATGTGATGGAGGTCTTTGCTCGATCAACCTCACCACTCCCAAACTTCACTCATTGGCCTTTCACCAAAAATTTTCTTCTTGAAAGTGCATCACGTAGTTCTACCACCCCATCGGGGTACACTCTCACCACCAAGAAAGATCCATCACACCTTGAATCTAGTCGTCCATGAGTAGCCTTCGTTAAAGAGTTAGCAAAAATCACTTGTTGCCCAACTTCAAACATTTGAGACCAAAATTTTCTACTAAACTTCTTTTTCTTTCTCTTCTTTTTGGGTGGTTTTTAGGGTCAAATGATGTTTTGTCTTTGCTTTCTTGCGGCTCGTGATCCTTAGCAATTTTTTTAAGGGGAATCTTCTTTCTCACCTTCTTACTATTTTTGAATTTGGACTCCTCAACCCTGTTAGGATTCATATCTCCAATTGCTAAGCATTCTCCTATTGCATCCGGAGCACGCATAGGATGAAAGACCTTGAATGTGGCTTGCTCATCTTGAGCTCTCATGGTAAGCTCTCCCTTTTCAACATCTATCAAAGTTCTTCCCGTGGCAAGAAAGGGCCTCCCTAAAATGATTGGAACTTCCCTATCTTCCTCATAGTCAAGAATAATGAAATCGGCCGGAAAAATGAACTTATCCACTTGTACCAACACATCTTCAATTTTCCCTTCCGGATGAGCCATGGAACGATCCGCTAATTGAAAAGTGACGGTGGTTGGCCTTGCTTCTCCAATTCCCAACTTCCTAAAAATAGACATAGGCATGAGATTAATACTAGCTCCCAAGTCACAAAGAGCTCTTCCAACATCTCGACCCCCTATAGAAATAGGAATTGTAAAGCTGCCTGGATCTTTCAATTTGGGTGGAATTTTACTTTTCAACATAGCACTACATCCCTCCGTCAAAGCGACCGTTTCAAACTCGCCAAGCCTCCTTTTCTTTGTCAAAATATCCTTCAAAAACTTCACATAAGTTGGCATTTGCTCTAAAGCTTCCACTAAAGGTATATTGATGTGGAGCTGCTTTAGAACATCAAGAAATCTCCGGAATTGACCATCGTCTTGTTGCTTCTTGAACCGTTGAGGAAATGGTGGCGGTGACTTTTGCAAAGACTTTTCTGCAGTAGAATGCTGACTGGATGCTGTAACTACTGGGGGAATTTCAGCAGCTGAAGTTGTTGGTTTTTTCTTCATTTCCCCCTCTTTTTGGATTGAAGAGGGCTCTTTACTGCCTGCTGCAGCCACATTTGACTCAATTATTTTTCCACTTCTTAAGGTTACCGCTTTGCAATGTTCTTTGCAATCTCTTCTTGAGTTTTCGGTGTCACTAGGCAAAGTGCCTTGTGGTCTATTCTTCAAATCATTGGCCAATTGCCCCAATTGAACTTCAAGATTCTGAAGAGATGCTGCTTGGCTTTGAATTACAGCGTCATTCTTGGACATATAATCTCTCATTAAGCTCTCCAAAGAACTAGGTTGAGAGCCTTGAGGTTGGTGAGGTTGTTGAGGTCTTGGTTGTTGAGAAAAACCCGGTGGAAATGATTGCTTTCCTTGTGCTTGTTGTGCTCCACTTGAACTTGCCCCTTGACCTCCCCATGAAAAGTTTGGATGATGCTTCCATGCCGGATTGTAGGAGTTTGAGTATGGATTGTTGTTGCGGTTGAAGTTTTGATTACCCACATAGCAAACCGAAGCTGGATTTGAAGGGCAATTTTCAAAAGTATGCCCATCACCACAATACACACAAGAGATTGCCCTTTGAATGGCCTGGTTGTACACTTCCTCCCATATTCATATTCTTCAAAATGTTGGTCATTGAGGCCATTTGAGCGGTTAGAGCGGTCAAAGCATCTACTTCAAGAACACCCGCTACTTTTCGGCTTGTAGGAGCTCTATTAGTTGACCATTGATAGTTGTTGCTAGCTATCCTTTCTAAAATCTCAAAAGCTTCATTGTAAGACTTGGAAAGAATGGCTCCATTAGCGGAAGCATCCAACACCATCCTAGAGGCCGCATTGAGACCATTGTAAAATGTCTCAAGTTGAATACAATGAGGAATACCATGGTGTGGGCACTTCCTTAACAACTCCTTGAATCTTTCCCATGCATCACTAGTAGTCTCGTCTTCCAATTGTTGAAAAGACATGATCTCGCTTCGAAACTTTGCATTTCTTGTTGGAGGAAAGTACTTTCTCAAGAATTTTTCAGCCAAGTCATTCCAATTAGTCACCGAATCGGGAGGAAGAGTGTTAAGCCATGCTCTAGCCCGATCCCTCAAGGAAAATGGGAACAACTTTAATCTTAAAGCCTCTTCACTTACTCCTTGTAGCTTGAAAGAATCACTCACCTCCAAAAATGAGCGAATATGGAGGTGAGGATCTTCCGTTGGCGACCCACCAAATTGACCAACCGTTTGGAGCATTTGAAACATGACGGGCTTGAGCTCAAAGTGAGGTGCTTGGATTTCGGGTCTCACAATACCCGGATTTAGCTCATTGAACATAGGGGCTGCATACTCTCTTATTGCTCGGGCTCTATCATCGGCCAAAGCAATAGGATTGGCTTCATTATGAGCACCTCCAATTTCAAACCCATCGGCCATATTGCAGCGTTTTTTAGCCTTTTGTTCCTTCCTCCTTTGTCTAAAAGTGCGTTCAATTTCGGGGTCAATAGGAGCAAGTTCAAGGTCTTCTTCTTGCTCGTTCATACACTAGATTACACCTGAAAAAGAAAAATTCAGCGCACCAAAATAGGATTAAAACTTTAAACCAGAAAATAAATTGCAAAATAGTTGATAATACACAATTTTTAGTTTCAATCCCCGGCAACGGCGCCAAAAACTTGTTGTGAAAATTATATACGCAAGTATACGCAGTCACACAAGTAATAAAGTGATAAGTAAGATCGTCTCCACAGGGATTGCAAACAAAGTTTGATATAAAATCAACTAATTACAACTTAAAATAAAAAGAAATAATATGTAAATGGTTGAGTAATGATTCAAAATTAAAATTGACAAGAATTAAACTTGCTAAAATTAAAACTACTGCTGCTAGAAAAATTGTTTGCAAGATAAAAAATATAATATGGCAAAAATGGCTTGAATAACTAATTCCTTCTAGTCAGGTTTTTTACAGTCAGTACAGCATTGGTTCAGCATTACTTTAGCATTCTGCACAGAGATAACAACAAATTCCTCTAGGCTTGTGAGAATTTTCCAACACTCACAACTTTAATCCTACCATTAAGCTCAATATATTCCTATATCAAACCAGCAAGCAGGACACCATTCAAGCATTCATTTGGTAAGTTATGCAAGGTAAATGAAATATTCCTATCCACTTACAAAGAAAAGCCTAAATCTAGGTTTTCACTTGCTTCATTCAAGTTGAACTACTAGATCTAGCCCTTCCAGTACAAGATCTAGCTTAGCAAATTGTTATTCATGGCCAAAAAACAACAATCAATTAAAATGAAACTCACTTGAATGAACAAAGGCAAACAAATACTAAAGTAAGCTTAAAATTTAATCATACCCAACTTAGAAGTTCATAGTCATTCAAGCCTCAAAAGCTTAGCTCATATTCAAATAAAAAGATAAAATCCAAGCTAAAAATACTTCATCCATGGCTGCTGCCCAAATTTACAATCTCAAGAAGTTTTGAATACTAAGTACAAACAACAATAACAAAGAGAAAAATAAAGAAGACTATCAAGAAAGGGTAAAAGAAAATTCAAACACTAGGCTTGGTCCCCTCTTCTTTCTTCTTTGTTGTACTTCCTGCTGCAATTAAAGCTCCTCCATAGAAAAATGGCGTGCATCTTGTACATACAAGATGATGAAGATGATAATGGTGTACTTCCCTTTCCTTCTCTTTTTGTTGTTGGGTTTTTAGGGTACAAACTTCATACCCCAAAATAGAAGCCCAAACTTTTCCACTTTGGCCCACTAGGGTTAGACCCCTTTCTTCCACGTCAGCTGGCTGGTGCAATTTGATTTGGACCGAAGTTCTTGAGGTGGATAAGTGAAATTCGTGTTTCCACGTCAACGCCGGGATGCGAATTCACTTCGGCATTGCTTTAGCATTGCTTCCAAGAATCGATTTCAGCTTGTGCTCCTTTTCTTCCTTGCTTCTTTTACTTTTACCTATCAATTTAATTCCTCATTTTTCAACAAAATAAGCACAGTTAATTGGAAAAACACACCCAACAATATCAATATTTACAAAACTTAAATGTTAGATTACTAAATAGAAAATAACACTAAAACTAATTAAAATTAAGCAAAATAAATACATTTTCACTACTCTCCTCACAATACTTTAGTTTAAAAGCATAAAAATTAACTCTATAACATAGAGTTATCACAATGCTGACTGCCCTTTGTGCAACTCTAGTACTGAAACTATTCATCATGCGTTGGTGGAATGCTCGTTTGCAAAGGCTGCTTGGCATCGCAGCATAGTGAACGTCGGGGCTGGGGCTGTAACATTCAGCAGCTGGTTGTCGAGAATTTTTATCAGGGAGCACGAAGTTGAAATGGAGGAAGTGGCGATGGTGAGTTAGGCTATTTGGCGTGCGCGGAATGACTTTGTTTGGTAAAAGAAGAGTTGGCTTGTTTCAAATATTGTAACATCAGCTAGAATCATGCTTGATCAATACAAATTTACTCAAGAAAAGAAAGACCTTTCGTTGTCTCCTTTGAATATCAGCAGATTTTTGTTCATTTTGATTTAATACTGTTCTTTTCCTTTCCAATATTAAATTAAAATGAACGGAGAAAAGAAAGTAAGGACTGAGAAACCAAAGTTAGAATGCAAAAGGCAGGTGGAGAAGTAGAGTCTTTATTCAACTCCAACTGCCATCTGCCACCCCCAATTACATCAAAATAATAATAAAAAGAACAAATAAAAACCTGTTCTCTCACTCACTAACTCTCTCAGCCACCTTAGACCAATTTCAATGGCGACCACCTCCAATTCTCGTCTCTCACTGACCCCTTCCCACTCACTCAACCGACCCACAACGCTCTTCCATTCTCCACTTTCTGTTTCACTCCCCAGATCCCCTTTTCACCTTTCCAAATCCAAAATCGCCATCTCTTGTTCTCTGAATGGACCTGATAGCACGGCCGAAGGCATTCCCATTGAAAAGAGTAAGTCTTTTTCTCTTTTTTCCTAAATGTTCGATTCCATTTCTCAATCAAAGAGCAAAACGATTTTAAATATCATTTTTTTTTATGCGCAGGATATCCAGCGTTTCCTACGGTTATGGATATTAATCAAATACGTGACATTTTGCCCCATCGGTAACATTCTAATCGAATGTGTTTTTGATTTGAATGTGCGTTTTTTTCTTCTTTAATTGTTTAATTTTGTATGATAGGTTTCCGTTTCTGTTAGTGGATAGAGTGATTGAGCATAATCCTGGGGTTTCAGTTGTTGCTATTAAGAATGTGACTATCAATGATAATTTCTTTCCTGGGCATTTCCCGGAGAGACCTATTATGCCTGGTGTTCTGATGGTTGAGGTACAACTTTGTCATTGGTTTTATATTTATTTATTTAATTATTTTGCAATTGTATTAACCATGGCATTTAACAAATTTACAAATACTACCATTCACATCACTACTCATCTACTGTTTAATCATCTCATATCTGATAAGTTCCTTTTTCTCAAAGTAGACTTATTATATTTATATGTGGCCTTTTTAAAAGCTTACAACGTCGTAGATAGAATGAGGCTTTTGTGTTTTGCTTATTTTGGCTCTTAAATCAGTGGAAATGGGATCTTTATGAGGACTTTCTTTTTGAGATGTTAAATATTCTTTTGTTTCATATTAGAAAAAAAAAACCAAAATATCACAAAATCGGGAATCATGGACTTTAAATTCAATGTTGTTATCTTGAATGAGTTCAGTGATAGTGGGTTAAGGTAAAATTGCCTTCAGTAGTTGGAGCAAGTATATTTTAAACTTAAGTGGTAGGTTTTAGTGGCAAGTGGGAGATAAATCCTTACCAGAAGCAGGATCACATGAGGATAAGGCCCTAATAATTGCTTACCTCCGGGAAGGGGAGAAAAGAAGAAAACAACACCCTATTTTGAAGATTTTGCTTCAAATTTAATTCCATCGTGCACTAACTTCTAATATAATTAAGCAAATGCTTGCAATGTTTCTTTTTCTATGCATGGCTGGAGCTTTTGATAGTTAGTTAGTAGCATTAAAGATGTTGACATTATCTCCCTAATTAGAATAACTTCATGGAGGCTCTTTGCAAAAATGTATTTTCCATCTAATTTATTAGAAATTTGTATTAACAAATATAGGTTGGTCTCTATATACTACACACATAAATTTTTAAAAATTTTAAACACAACAATGCAGCAAGAATTTTTGATTTATTGTCATTTTACTGGAGCTTTAGGTCAATGAGGCATATTATCATGCAATCAGCTCAATTTGGAGCTTTGCTAATGCACCTTAGATTATATGTTCTTTTCATATCATTAAAAGGTTCTAGACTTTCTGCGGATATCCCTTAGATTCACTCATTTTCATGCTTTACATATTTAGGACTTTGTTCTGTAATCTACTATGGACCATAATAAGCAAGGTTGGTTTGGTGTGTGGTATCATTGTTCATGGTTCTTCGCAATTGCAGAAGCCCTATACTTAACATCGTGCTTTTTTGGGACAATTACGTATTACACCAATCTCTACATCACCATCCTTCATCTACTGCCGAAGGTAGAAGAGTCTGTGGTTTTTAGCTGAAATCACCTATGTTCATGTGTTTACTTCCATAGTTTTGAAACAAGTTTTGGGGAATCTTTTATGATTTACGGAAAAAGACTATTGAGGGGGATTCAAACTTAAGATTTGTTCTTTGAAGAGAGAAGTAGTACCATTAGGCTATTTCTATGACTACAATTTACACAACTAGTTAAATGGAGAAGAGATAACTAATTTTTTTTTTTACCTATCTTCCTTTCCAAAATCTAACCTCATACACTTCTTTTCATTTTGGATATGTTTATCATTACCAATTTATAAACATTGGATGTTAGTCGAAGTGATTTCAATGTTTAAGGGTCTCCTGAATTTTTGTGTCATGCTTCATATATTAAATACCATTAGTAAGATTTAGTATTTTGTTTTTAATGAAATATTAAGTATGATCTTCTGTATTCTCAAATTAAAAACAAGAAATGAATTAAAAAAATTAAATTCTCAAGTAGAGTTGCTCAAAATTCAAATGTTCAAGCATGTGGCTTGCTTACTGAAGGTCTGAGGTTTTAACTCCTTCCTGGATTTATAGGGATTGTTATAGTTTTATTGTTGTTCAAATCTTATAGGGTTAGGCGAGGAGTCCAGTTTATTTGTTTATTTTTTCTATTGTCAGTTTAATTTTTTTGTTTAGCCATTGATGATACAATTTCTGGATTCAGGCAATGGCACAGGTTGGAGGCTTAGTTATGCTGCAACCAGAAGTGGGAGGCTCTCGTCAGAATTTCTTCTTTGCAGGAATTGACAAAGTGAGGTTTCGAAAACCTGTGATTGCAGGAGACACTTTGGTAATGAGAATGACACTTACCAAGTTACAGAAGCGGTTTGGAATAGCCAAGATGGAAGGAAAAGCATATGTTGGTGGTGAGGTAGTTTGTGAAGGTGAGTTTTTGATGGCTACTGGAAGTGGAAGTGAATGATGAGTTAATTATGTAATCTTTGTATTGGCCTTTTGTTCCTTACTCTTTCTTAATGAGAGGATGAAAATATTTCTAATTTGAAGAGGGTGGATTTTTGTATTGAGTAGACATGATGGAGTTAGAAAGTATAAGAAATAAGTATTGAAATTCAGATTAATGGCTGAACTCTTTTGTTAACATTATAGTGATTCTCATCTCTGATTTTTGATCTTGAAATAACAATGTAAAAGATAAGGCATTAGTTTACATTTAAAGTCCATAAAAACGGTGTTAAGCAATCAACATCGATGCAGTGATCTACAATCTGTTTCATTTAAGTGGTGTGAAATTCTTTGTTGACATAATAACTAATATAAGTCTGGTCCCAACTAGTTGGAGTTGGCTATCATCTATTATCAATGTCCAAATGTAGAGAATTTCACATAAAAATGTACATAATTGCTTGAATTTTCTTGTGGAGAAAATGATGTGATGTTTTGGACCATTTGGAATAATCAATAATTTCTAACCACTTGCAAAATAAGGAGTAATATTAAAATGAGTTGGACAAAGTTGTACAAATCATGACATGAGGTATGAAAGGGAGATGATTGCACCTTTCAAATTCATTTGTACTAAGGTGTTGGAATTGATGTCACACCCTAGTTTGTTTTATATATTTTAACAATAACTAAGACCATCATGAAACTAAGATATGTTTTTAATTCTACTTGATGCTCTATATTTTTTAATCAAAGCTGACTCATAAGGCTTACATCCACCTCATTCTCCAATCTTAAGGGGATTCTAATGTCCATCTTCTCCTTGATGCTACCCTCACATCTGCTTTGAAAATTGTCATCTAACTCCCACTTGATTTAGTATTAAAAACACCTGAATCTCAAACTTTCAATTCCTCTAAGCAAAAGATACACTTAGACCAACTCTAACATTATGCTTTCTTTGGTTGCTATAATTTACTTGAGTTAGTCCTCAACCTAATCCTTTTGCTTGCACCGTTTTATGTATTGTTTTTTTATTGTTTGAGAATTGAACCATTTACATACTTTAATCAGCATTCTTTGGCCATATTTCAGTGACCTCTATAATGACATCACCTCATGAATTATACCCAACTTCCAAACTGCACCATAATGACATCACCCCAGGATAATATTCACAAATAACCAAACAGCAACATGAGCTGCTTTAACTTGTGATGCAAAAGTTTGCTGAGAGCATTGAGTTTTTCGCTCAAACCCTTTCTTTATTACTTTTCCAATTAGCTTTATGAGCAAAGCAATAAGTTATTGGAAGCTATTAATAATGGGTATATGGTGACATAGGGTTTGTGGTCCGGTCTTGTCGTGTCCTCTTCTTTTTATCGCCAATGATGCGGTTGATGAGTGGACGTAGCTTTAGTTTGCACACACACTTAAAATATATTATGCAGTTGTGGAATGATGGTAATAAGAGAAAATGGTGTCCTTTATGTAGCCATCATAGGAGTCTTTGTTTATCTCTGCTTTTAAGTTGGTAGGAAACATTAATTATTACTCACTCTCCATAAAACAAAATGGAATATCTTCTCCCGCAAACCACACATTTCTAATTCTAAGCATTAATTTTCTTTTGTGTTCTCTCACTTTGTTGTTTCTCATTTCTTGTAAAATGTTTTGAATTTGATCACTCATCAAATTAAGTTAATGAATTAATAAGACTCGTGTCATTACACTAGATTACCGTGTACTGATATGCAAACATACTCTTCACATATTTGGGCATTTTCTCATGATAGAGGGCATAATTTACTCGAAAGAGTAATTATTTGGGATGACACGTTTAATACTCATGATTTGGAAGTGAGACTACTTCTATATTTATATGTATGATGTCTGTGCTCTTTGCGGTTAGTATCACTCTTATAAAAATTTAAAATGCCGGTACTAAAAGATTGAACAAAATTGAAAAAAATTCTATAGTACACTCTTTTAAAATGTGTGCATTTGATGCAACTTTTATTATTATGGCACTTAAAAGAATTTTTTAATCTAATTTTTTCATAAATGTGTAAGTTTGAGTTATTTAATACATCTTATAAAATTTTGAGAAATTCAAAAAAAAAAAAATAAAATAAGACGCTGAATTAAATAGGGTTCAATCAGTCTGTTGTACATGTGACTCTTTTATTTTATACGCGTGTAAAATTAATTTGTTTGAATACTGTTTTCTATATTGTAAATTATTATAAATTTCTCATAATTTTGTAAGATATTTTAAATAACTATAAGGTACACGTTCAAAAAAGACATGACTAAATTTTTGTTCTGAATGCTAAAATAAGGAAAATTCTATAATGCACCCCCCTTAAAAGGAATACACCGATACATCTTTGTCTGTTTTAGTATCCGAAATAATTTTTAGTCAATCTTTTTTTCATGATCATGTAAATTATACTTATTTAAGACATCTTGCAAAATTTTAAAAAATTTAGAAAAGTTTAACACGCCGAAAATTGCGTTCAAGCAATATGTTGCACGCATGACTAATTTATTTTATACGCGTGTAAAATAGACTGTTTGAACATTGTTTTCTATATTGTAAATTATTCCGAATTTCTTAAAATCTTGTAGGATATCTTAAATAGCTATAACGTACATGAATATGAAAAAAAAAAAATAGACTAAAAAAATTTTCTGGATGTCGAAACAAGTAGAGGGTGCATTAGTACATCTATTTTAAGGGGGTGCATTGTAGAATCACTCCTAAAATAATATTGGAATTAAATATATACAATTAATCTCTTAGAATGGATGCACTGATGAACCCGTATTTGTTTCGGTATTCGAAATAATTTTTTAGTCAATTTTTTTCTTATGGTCATGTACGTTATAGTTATTTAAGACATCTTGCAAAATTTTAAGAAATTTAGAAAAACTTAACACACCGAAAGTAGGGTTTAAAAGTGTATTCTACGCATGACTATTTTATTTTATACTTGTGTGAAATAGAAAGTTTGAATACTGTTTTTTATACTGTAAATTAGTTTGAATTTCTCTAAATTTTATAGAATATCTTAAATATGTATAACATACACAATTATATAAAAAAATAGACTTAAAAATGTTTTTGAATGCTGAAATAAAAAAGTGCATTGGTGTGCACATATTTATAAACTAATATGAAATGTTTGTTGTACTGAATCTGCTTTTTGGGATTTGGTTGTTTTCTGCAACAATTTTCTGTTTGTAAATACATCTATTTTTCGTTAAAAGAAAAAGAAAAGAAAAGAAATACATCTATTTTTATGTAACTGAATAAAGTAGGAGGCAGGATCTGCTATTATATTTGGAAGATATCAGCAACTAGTATTTTTAGGACTTAAGATGAAATTTATAATTAAGATCATAAGCAGTTTGACAAAATGAATGGACAAAACATGGATTCGGTTGAAATTATTTGAGCAAATTATAGGGTATATGGTTTTTTTTTTTCTTATCGGTATATGAAAATTTAGTATCTCAATTTCAATTCAAACATAATTTGATTCACAATATATTCTGAAAAATATTTAAAAGAGGAAAAAACAGTCTACTCATTATCTATTAGTTTTGAAATAGAAGTCTATAATTTTATTGTCTCAATTTTACTTTACAGTTTGCTCATCAATCTTGAACCGTATAGGATCGGATAGAATCGCTGGTCCGCAAGGGATATGGCTTTAATACCATGTTGAGAATCATGGGGTTCCATCTCAAAACAAATTGACAATGAGTGGAGTAGTCTATGTTCTTATATATGGCTCAATTCTCCACCATTTATTCTATGTAGGACAATGTCCACAACAGTGACCTTAAAAATATCCTCAAAATATAATATTGCATTTAAAACTTTTCTTTTGTAAATCTAATAATTCAAAATTTATCATAAGAAAAAAAAAAGTTATATATTTCACACAAAAATGTATAACACTATAAATATATTGCTTGTTATAGAAAGTGAAAAAGAAGAAAAAAAAATGTTTTCTTTTTTAAGGAACAATTTCATTTAAATAAGGAAACATCTACAACCAAATAGGCACGTCCATTAATAAAAGTGGTCAACTCATAATTTTTGTTGATATTACTCTATATATATCAAGAAAGTATTTATCTATTTAAGTAATCTTTGCTTTAGAATGGTTAATTAAGGATCATTTTACCAGGATAATTTGATTGAAAATTTATCACTATCGTGTTATTTCTTCTAATTCCTATGTCCATTGGATGTAACTTTTTCTATGGTTAACCCGACGGTGTAGGTTGACTCTCCAAACGCAAACATAAGTGTTAAGCTTCGAGCATTTGTAGTTTTATAATAGAAGTAATGATAGTAGGTAATAAAGATATATTAAAAAGTTAATCATATGCAAAAAAAAAATGTTTTATTATTACAAGAAAGTAAAGTTGGAAAAGGATTTACCACTGGTAGTTGTAATTGTGCTTTTTGGGCTATGATGCTGCGGGTCCTCGTTACATCATTGTATAGTGTAGAATTATAATTGTGGCATATTTAAATTAGAATAATTAGTAAATTTTTTCTCAAAACTTATGTCACTACTGACTTGTGCTCTTAAAATACACGGCTGTTAAAAAATCTCATTAATATATAACAAATATATTGTTGTACTCACTTATAAAATAATATAAAATAATATAAGTATGAGCAGGAAACACAATAATTGAAGCAAAGTGTTATACAATAATTTCCTGAAATCTATATAATACAAAAAGAATAACTTATGATAAAAAATAATAACAATGAGTGACCAAACTGGTCACCTGCTTCTCCTGTTATCTATAATTAATTTCATCATGTATATTTATTAATTAGTCATATTTTTTTTATATAACTTGGATATAAAGTACTACTATATTTCTTAAAATTTATTAATTAAATTACAATCTTAATTTCTTTCCAGCTTCTAAAATATATTTGCAAAACGACTTCTTCCTTAAAAAGAAAATAAATAAATATATCAAGTGTAATTTTTCATTTTAAATATCAACTCGCTGGTAATGGGGTCCAACCGATCATTATATTAGTAATATTATATAAATATAAATATCAAATATGTATGTATATTTCTATACACAATTATATATACATTTTTGTAAAGTTAAATACGGGAAGGCTGATGTTATCTTTGAATCAAGCACATGTTTCTTAATAAGTAATGGGAATTAATGGTAAGTGTTATAAATATTATTAATTATGTAGATATCCAAATCTTTTATTTATTACCATTAATTGTAATCAACATTCATCTTTTTCTTAGTTTCCCTTTTTCTTAGTTTTTTAATATCTCACTCTTGTATTTGTATAAATAGGGGTTCACCCCATTGGAATAAACAATTCAGAAATTCTCATTCACTTTCTCTTTCTCTCTTCATCTTCTTCTTCTTTCTTCTCATCTACTTTATATTATTTTATATTATTTTATAACACGTTATCAGCACGAGTCTCTGCCCAAGCTTCAAGCATGAGTCTCTTCCTAAGACCCAATGTAAGTATTTTGTTAAAATTCTTGAATTGTTTCAAAGTCACGATACACTAAATATATATTTATATATATACTTATCTGACTGAAACAATTTCAAGAATCTTTTGTTTTCTTTTTTCTTTTTATCTATATATATATATATTATATATGTATGTATATGTTTTCATATATTTATTATTGATTCATATATATATATATATACATATTATGTACTTATCATTCATAATATTTATAATATATGTTTGCCTATGATATGATAAAGAAAATCTATATAAATTATACATATATCCTGAAGATTACGTATCCTCGATAAATATTGCATATATCTTAAAGATTATGCATCATCGACAAAATATTGCATATATCCTGAAGATTATGCATCCTCGATAAAATATTGCATATATCCTGATGATTATGCGTCCTCAATAAAATCTTGCATATATCCTGAAGATTATGCAAACGTAATATTCATTATATAGTTGATGGATATATAATGAAAGAGATGAATACATATTTATATATATGTTCTTGTATTCTTTGAGGACAATGAAAAGTAATTTAATATCGATATAGATTTTGACAAACATTTCCTGAAGTAAATGTTTTATATTTGTCAAAAAAAAAATGATTGTATTTATGTGAATACAACTAAAGAATCATTAAAAATGATTATTATTGATGCAATTTTATAGTGGGTTTTGAATATCCAAAAAGAATGTTAAGAAAATTGCATTGAAACATCAAAGTATAAGAATAACAATGAGCATGACTAATGTTATTTAAATACATGAGGCATGTATTTATTGTTCATCATTCCCTGCAGAGAATGATACGAATTGAAGTCAATTACTTTTAAAGATTCCTCGTATTAGTCATGTTATTATACATTGTTATTACTTGCAATGCTGGAAATTATTGAATCTGACATATATTAAAGATTAAATTTTGCATACATCTTGGAGACTATGCAAAAATTACATTCATATATTCTTTGAAATATCGTAAAAGAAATTGTTGAATAATTTCTTATATTTTTTATGGATGAACAAGTAATAAATTTTTAAGAAATTTATAATAATGTTCTACTTGTTCAACGTCATTCCCCGAAGTGAATGTAATGATTTTAAATAATCAATGACATTATTTACTAATCAAATATTTCCAGAAAAAGTGGAAACAACTAAAAGATGAGATACCACACATAATCAAAGTGCATGAAATTTATATATCATGTGTGGAATTGAATAATAGTAGTCGCGTACCTGTAGTACGGACATACTTATAATCAAGATAAAAGTATACTTGATTATTGAATAGAATGTAAATTGTACAAATTTATTGTACATTTAGAATATTTAAATATCATTCCCTAAAGAGAATGAATAGACATGAAATTCTATTTCAAAGAATATAGATTTCACATATATTGGCAATGCCAAAAGCAAATTAATATATACATATTTTATGATTTCTTGAAATCAATAGTTTCAAACTATTGTTAGTACAGGATATGTATATATAGTTACTATATAATTCAGTTTGCATATTCCCAGAAGTGAATATATAACTTACTAACATTTGTTAGTGATCCAATATAATCAAAGTGATAAAGAATCACAAAATGATTATTTGAAAAGCTTCATGAAGAAGTCTTACATACAATTGCTACTTGGAGTAGTAAAATATATTTGTATGTACCTAGATGTATAACTTTTATCTAGTTATAAAAGTGATAAGAAATAACTTATTATATGTACTGGTTGTACATTTAAATATATAATATATCAAGTCATGATAATTAGACTGATGAATAGTCTATTAATAAATTAGACGACTTGTTAAAAAGATACCAGGAAAAATGAATGATATATTATGGTTATATCTATTTGACCATTACAATAACATGATGAAGTTGTCATGTATCTTTTAAATTATACACATCATTGAATTGATGATAGTGATTCCTGAAGAAATATAAAATTTGATAAACATAATAGTGACTCCTGAAGAGTGTATATGTTTTGGAGAATAATATAATTATATTATTCGTGTATATAAAAATGAAACTTTTTATGATTACTTATATGTTGTAGTGATTTTACATTACCTTGTGAAAGTTTCATTGAATTACAAATTATAGTGAACCTGAAGTTCATGAATTGAAATATTTTGACATGATCAATTATATGCAATAAATTGTCAAAAAATTTGACTAAATTTTGTTGAAGAACCAGAAGATTCTTCTCATTGTTAATTTATAAGGCTCAAAAGAAGAATGTGCATATATTTGCACATAGAAAATATTTAAATTATATTTCCTTAACAATCTTGAGCTATTGTTAGATTTTTATTGCATAGTTTCTTATCGATGTGATAAGATTATATAATCATGCATTTACAAAATGTGTAAATTTATGTATTTCTAATTATACAGGTATGACTCATTCTTAGAAATGAATTAAGTTCATAAGGATTGAACTTGAAACTAAAGTTTATTGAACCTAAAGTTTAATGTCATATAGTATATATGAGTTTAAACAAATATTGATTCATTGTGATATATTGAAATCCCTACAGGTGTATTAATATTATTAGATATCACAATTTTTAAAAAATCTCTCGATCAGGGGGAGAGAAGCAGTTGGGATCGATGATAATTTTTGAAAAATGATCCTTGCACAAAGTATATAAGAATAATGTAGTTCAAAATGATATATACCAACTGCAAATCAATATTATTCAAAGTTGAGTTAGAATGAGTTGAAAACGCCTGAAGCGTAAATGAACAATATAGAAATTGTTAGTAAATGTTCATTTGATTTGCCCTGAAGTTGTTAAATCTAGAGGTACTCATGGAGATACCTTAATGTTATAAAGTATTAAAATGATAACCGTGATGAAAACGGTACTCGAAAAGACTCCCAAAAGAAGTTAGACATAACACATTTGATCATAATTGAATCCCTGAAGTGATTCGTTATAGGTACCTATAAATGATAAACATATTTGAAAAATATGTAATTTAAAGAGATCTCTATAAGTTATGTCAATATGGGAGGAAATTATCATTTATTGAAATTTTTGTCGACAATAAATATTGAATGTTTGCATATGCAATAAACTAAGGATCATGGTATTAGATTTGTCGAGAATCATCGACTTACATTTTGTTTTTGGTCAAAATATTATGACGCAATCCAGGCAAATTTACTCACATAAAGTGAAGTAAGACCTGTAGGGTGTGCAAATAAATATTTCTAATGAGAAATTTGCATATATGTATTTGTACATAATGAATTGTTGTACAAAGTTTGCATAGACATGAGATTGATTGAAGTAAGGCTTAAATATTGAGAAAATATAATCATGATTTGATTATAGCCTGGAATATATTTTATGAGGATTTATAAGCGTCACATAAATGTTGCAACAAAAGGTTATTTATTTGGAGCTCCTAATATAGTGAGAATTTGAAATAAGCCTTATCTAAAAATTCTAGAAGAATTTAATACATGTCTTAAGTGATATAAATTCAAAGTCGCGCGCACTATATGACAAAGATCTTTGTATGAAATAAAGACATGTAAGTAAATTATTATTTGAAAAATACCTATGGTTGTCTATGCAATATAAATACGTAAATTATACGTTGTGATAGACTCTTTAAGAGTTTTTGATTAATTGAAGAACAAACTTTTATTTCTTTTGTATTTCGAGAAATATTAATGTATAAAGTTTGTTCATTAGTATTGAAGTCCTGAAGTACTTCATATGTATCAAGAATTATAGATATATGATCATTTGATATGGAAATTAAGATCATAAAACAAGATGGAATAAATATATGGTCTTGGAGTACCATCATTGTCACAAATGAAAATTTGTAGTACCATTAATGTGTTATGTTCATATCTACTTGAAATTTTAAATTTTCGTATGAACAAAGTTGTGTACACACATGAATGATACAATTAGTTGGATAAAGACTAATGTTCCACGAACCCCTCATCTATAATTTAGATGTCCATACATACTCTGGAAGAGTTATAGAAAATATATGATCAAAGATTATATATGGTGATATTTTAAAAGTGATAACAATAATCTTATGAGATCTATTATCACCAAAAGAATTATGGATCATATGTGCATGAGGGGGAGACATATTCATGTTGTACTCTTTTTTCCTTAGCTCAGGTTTTGTCCCACTGGGTTTTTCTGGCAAGGTTTTTAACGAGGCAACTATAAATCATGTTAACATACTTGCATTTTATGAAGCAAGTAGAAAATGTGTGTGAGTGAGATCATTGACATAGCATATTCGGGAAACATATGGATTGCACTCAATAAAGAAGTATCAACCCAAGCAATTCTCTATGGATAATATTGCTTGCATCGCTCAACTAAAAGGATGGTACATTGAAGGAGATAGAGTTAGAACACATTCCACGAAATTCTTCTTTATACGCTTCAAGAAAATACATATTGGTGTTCAACATATTTAATCAAGTGTCAATCTTGTAAACTTATTCACAAAGTTATTACCAACATCAACATTTGAGAAGACGGTAGATAAGATCGAAATTCGTCGATTAGAAGATCTCCACAAATGCTTAAATGAGGGGGAGTTATTTTACACTATACTCTTTTTCCTTTGATCAAGTTTTCAACAAGATTTTTAATAAGACAGTTATTATGGACATCCAAGGGGGGGTGTTATAAATATTATTAATTATGTGGATGTCCAAATCTTTTATTTATTACCATTAATTGTAATCAACATTCATCTTTTTCTTAGTTTCCCTTTTTCTTAGTTTCTTAATATCTCACTCTTGTATTTGTATAAATAGGGGTTCACCCCATTGGAATAAACAACTCAGAAATTCTCATTCACTTTCTCTTTCTCTCTTCATCTTCTTCTTCTTTCTTCTCATCTACTTTATATTATTTTATATTATTTTATAACAGTAAGGTAATTATTTGTTTACTTACATTATTAAAATTAGAAAAGGGAGAACTTGATTAATGGCATGTTTACTAATAAGTAATGGGAATCAATAGTAAGGTAATCATTCCCTTACATTTGTTTACTTGCATTATTAAAATTAGGAAAGGCAGAAGTTGATTAAATAAGGGAGAAAAGAAAGGGAGAACTTCCCCCACCAATTTTGTAAGGAATGTCATTAAGAGTAATGGATTTTTATTATTTTTATTTTATTTTTTAATATTAAATATATAATGACAATTTTGTCCTTTAAAATATGTCTTGCAAAATAACTACCATATAATATAGTTTAACTCAAAAGGGCAATTTAGTCAATTTAAGCATTTCGATTACGTTCCTAATAAAGTAAACAAGATAAATCACAACTATTCCATTTCTAAAAAAATTTAGTAAACAACATATTACAAATATTGATTCCGATTATTTTTCATTTATTCCGTTACATTTCTCCATTAATTTATTCCGATTCTGATTACGGTAGAGTAAACGTGCCATAAATAAAGGAGAAAAGAAAGGAGAACTTCTCCCACCAATTTCATAAGGAATGCCATTAAGGGTAATAGATTTTAATTATTTTTATTTTATTTTTTAATATTAAATATATAATGACAATTTTATCCATTAAAATATGTCTTACAAAATAACTACTATATAATATAGTTTAACTCAAAAGGGCAATTTAGTCAATTTAAGCATTCCGATTACGTTTCCTAATAAAGTAAACAAGATAAATCACAACTATTCCATTTCTAAAAAAATTTAGTAAACAACATATTACAAATATTGATTCCGATTACCTTTTATTTATTCCGTTACATTTCTCCATTAATTTATTCCGATTCTAATTACTGTATAGTAAACGTGTTAGTACTAGTGGTGTTTTACTATAAAAAAAAAAATCTTATTTTTAGTTACAACAAAATTTGTAACTAAAGATAAAAAAGTTGTGGCTAATTGTAAATTATTATTATTGTATTGTGACTAAAAGCTCTGTGGCTAAAAGTATTAGTCACAAGAATTACAATTTTTCGTAACTAAATGTGTTTTTAGTTACAATATTTGTTGTGACTAAAATTAAATTAGTGATAACTTGTAACTAAATACTATATTTTAGTCAAAAGTAATTTTTTGTTGTGACTAAAAGTCACATTTAGTCACAAAAAATTTATGTTATGACTAAAAAGTTGTTACTAAAAATAACAATTTTTTGTAGTGTTTAGTATTTTCTCGATATATCGCGTTACGATTGGTTAGCGATACTGCCTAAAAGCTATATAGGATCAGATACTTAGTTAGACTAATATCGATATTGATACATAATAGGACGCTAAATACTACTGATACCCTTTAGCATTTCACTTTTTGAATCAGTGAGGATTAAGCTAAACTAAATGGAAAATAAATGGAGACACAAAGTGGATGATATGATTTTATTGCACAAATATCTATTTTCGTTTTCAAGGTTTAATTATTGACTTTGAAATATGCAATAACCTAAACTAAGCTATAATTAATTGTTTGGCAAGGAAGAATTATACTTTGATATTATTGCATGACAATGAGATCGCAGGGGCTGCAAAAATGTCAAAATTTTAAATGTGAAATTAGCATACGATATACAATCCGCATACAATCTACAATTTCTATCTTAATTCAATTGGTAAAAATTTGATGTGTGTGCATATATATATATATATATATATATATATATATATTGTCATTTACATAAAATTATATATTTGGATGGTTTTTTTTAGCTCAAATCATCTGACAGAAAGAATACTAATTTAGATAGAGCAAGTTGCCAAACTATTATTTTTAATTTTCTTTCCTAAAAGGGTTATAATACTGATGATTCCCCTATAATGTTTATTAACATGTGAATTATCCACTAACTGATTACTGACTGTGCACATGCCACAATTAGACCATCAAATTTAAAATTTTACAACTTGGATATTTCTTCTTCTTTTCAAAAACAAAAATAATTGAAACATATGGCATCTCATCAGAACAAATTAAATGAACTCATCCTTGCAAAACGTACGTATCATAATTAGTAAATAATATGCAGACCACATAGAAGTGAGGGGGAATTGTCTGTGAAAAATGTATATGTATTTTACATATATTTATAATAAAAGATAATATTTATATTAATATTGGTGTAATAATTAAGTTAGATGATAGAGTTCGAATTCCACTAAGAGTATTTTTTTTAAATTTACTTTTGCCCTTAACTACCTTACAAAAAAAATAATACGCCCATTTTAAATTTTAGATCCGCCATAGTATAATAATAGCTTACTTATTTATTTTTAAAAGAGATACACTAATAATAAATTTTACTGAAAGTCAAAACAAATGTAATCTCGTAAAATATTAGTACAAGATAATTACATATAAATATAAGAGAAATGTTAAAAGATATTACTAGTGCCTAATATTTTTAAGTGTCATATCATTATTGGTACAATTATGTATCGGATCCCATATAATTTAATGTATTAATTTTTAAGAAATATCGCTAAATAATTGTAGGGCTATACATCTAAAAGCTATTGGGCAAGTGCTCTAAATATAGCTATTAATATAAGAAGAGTGCTAATAAAACTCTCTATCCACTCTCTTTTGCACTCTTTTTTTGATATGATAAAAAAGACCATATTTTGAGCAAGATTTATTTTTGCTTAATATATAGTTATGATATTCTAATATTTTACAATTGTTTATTGAGATTTTTGAAAACTGATTTAAATAATAGCTGAGGATTTTTACGTGCTCAGGTGTTAGTTATCCCTAGTCCACGAGTCCATATATTAGGCCAAAAGGCTTTGATATATATTACAATGGGATCTTACAAGTTCAAGAACCATAGCTTCTTGCCATCTTTTCTCACTTGGCTTTTTCTAGCTTAGAGAAGAAGAAAATCTAAAAGATGTGCCGTGAATCCTCCCTTGCATGAAGATATAAATGGGTATATTTATAGGCTAGGATTCGGATCCGAGCATACTCGTGACTTGCTAGGGTTTTGTGCAAACTAGGCCTATTATTGGAGTAAATACATGAAATACATGACTTTTCGACCCACTGGCAGTATTCTGACTCGTGGGGTGAAGGTATCCTTACAACTAGGGACCACGCGGTCTGTGACATATGTCATGTCGTACCAGTGTACCGTTGTGTCACATACATGCCGTTGGACAAAAGGGATGCTTTCCCTTTGTGGTGTGCACACTATAATGTTCTGACATAAGAGAACAGATTTGATACAGGGATTAGGCGTCAGAGGGCAGCCACATCACTCTACAAAAGGCTTCCGGAAGGGCCTCTTGGAATACCATCTCTGGATGTGTCCCAATATTCACTCGAAGGGCTTTATTTATTCTGTTTTTAGGAAGGCTGAAGACCTTCCGAATTTGGATGAGTCTTGTCCTCGGAGGTGAGCCTTCTGGGCTTCAGATGGGCCCGGGCCCATTACGTCTGGACTGGGCCTTCCCTCATTTAAGGACATTAATTCAGGCCATTTGAGATTAATCGTACTTTGTAAATGTCACGTGTCACTCTTCTAAAAACACGAATAACAACAATTATATCATTCTAATTAAATTATTTTATAAAAATTCGTTATTTATTATAATTTAAGAAAAAAATTATATTTTTGGGAGGAAAAAAATAACTACTTAAAAAAATTAGCAAAGTACAATACATATATTTAAGAGTTTTTGGCGATTAAATCTCTCAACTATCATTCCACTTACACTTAACCCTTTAAGCTCAAATTTTAGTGATAAAACCTTATAAATTACTGAACTGTTAGCAAATTTAAAGGGTCATTTATTTCATAGTTAACTGTCAATATAGATTGCTTATGTGTATACTCATGTACACGTGGTACATTTATATTGGTAAACTTAATATTATTATTTAAAAAGTATAAAAAATTATTTCAAAATTTATAATTTTTTTTTAATTTTTGTAATTTTATTTAATTTGAAAATGAATTTTGAAATAATAATATATATTAGGTTTATCAATATAAACGTACCACGTACAAGAGCGTATACATTAGTAGTCCATGGTGGGAGTTAATCGGATGACACTTTAAAGTTGCTAACAGTTCAGTATTTTGGAAGACTTTGTCGCCAAAATTTAAACTTGAAAGATTAAGTACAAGTGAGAAATAATTGAAAGAATTTAGTCGCTAAAAACTCTACATTAAAATATAAATTGATTTCAAGTTTTTATTTAATTTTTTAAGTAAAAACTATAGTAAATTTAATGTATACAAAAATGAATACAACGTAAAAAGTTATTTTTTTTAAATAACTTAAAACTATTTATTATTATTAATTTTTTGTAATATTTTATTAGTTTCTTTTAATATTCAGTACTAATATTTTTTTTGGGTTGATCACTACACACACTATTTTTAAGTTGCTTTTTTTATTATTCTTTCTCATATAAGTGAAAAATATTTAATAAAGAAAATAAAATTTCAGTCCAATATAGTATTTTTCAAATATTTTTAATTATTTTCTTTATTTAGTATAGCATAAAATAAAGTTTTTTTTTTTTTGAACAGAGCATAAAATAAAGTTTAATAAATTAATATGCTACTTTGAGTTTGCATACATAATTAAATGTAAATTATCAGAATTAGATGATGGAGTTCACTTTTATACTTCACGGAACTCAACGGATTTCAAATATGTAATATTATCAAATATGGACATTATAAATGGTTTTTGATTAATTTATTATTATTTTGTTATATAAAAGTTGGAAGAGGCATGACGTGTAGTTATTGTAAATATTGGCCTCCTCCATCAACGGTCCAGATTCATTCTCACATCTTCTCCCATCTCATATATCTATCTCCCTTCCCATTCCACTCCCTTCATCACTCTCCCCACTCTCTCTCTCTCTCTCTCTCTCTTAAAGTTTTTGAGAGAGAAACCAATCCAACAAAACCAAAACGAAAAGATGTTACTCGGAAAGCGTCCCCGACCTCCAATCAAGAGAACCATAAGCATGACCGGCATCACCGTTGATCCGAGCAGTGAGGAAGCCCCTGAGCCGTCTGATCCCCAGATCCCCATCTCATCGAACCTGGAACAATCTTCAGGGCATCATCATCCTCATGTTGATGATGGGTCTCAGAACAACAACATGTGCATGAATTTTGGTAGCAAAGGGTATCAGGATTCATTCATGTCCATCTTGTCTCCCAGAATCCAGAGGAGAAACTCCGCCGATTTCATCGAGACCGCTCACTTCCTGCGCACGTGCGGCCTCTGCAAGCGTCGTTTGGCCTCCGGTCGAGACATCTACATGTACATGTATGTTGTTAATCTTTTATTGTTGTTTTGAATTTTGTGTTTGAGTAATTTCACTCACAACAAAATTAAATAGATAAATTAATTGCATGCATATAAATCGCATAGAGATGATGAGTTTCAGTATTGTCCTTAATTTGTTTTATATGGTTACGCTAGATCCAAAAACCTGGTTCAAACATTTAACAACTAATTGTTATTATTATTACACTGAAATTCAATTAATGGATTAATTACAGCAATATTAATCATTTTTTATAAATTATGATTGAACAGGGGAGATACAGCCTTTTGTAGCTTAGAATGTAGAGAGAAACAGATGAGGCAAGACGACAGAAAAGAGAAGTGCATGGGAGCATTGGCGGCGTCTACAAACGACCAACGCCGCGAAACGACGTCGTCTGCTAAGGCCTCGTCATCATCAGCTGGTAAAAGCCAGACAGTGGCAGCCGCTTGATTTCAATTTTAAAAGAAGAAAAAGAAAAATTGGACGGATGGCTTGAGATCGATCTAGAAAGAAAGATAGTGAAGAATGACGTTAAAAAAAAATAGGGAAGAGAATGAGATGAGTAATTGATAATAGAAGAGAGAAGTGCAATCGCCTTTCTATAAACATCACTCCCCCCAAAAAAAAAATACCCACTATATTGTCACTATCTACTTAATTATATATAGTAATTAGTACTCTACTGCTTTTTCCTGTAATGAAACAAAATATATAGTTATGTCTACCATTATTGGAAAGAGATTAAAAAAAAAAAATTAAAAGAAGGGTGTGTGTAGTCGTTTTGTGGACGTAAAATTCTTAATGAGCATGTAAAATAGAGTTGTGATCCCCTTATGATTCAGAATTAATCAACTTTTTTCCTTTTCACTTTGAATGTGGTGAAGTAATTAATGTATTACCATTAAGAAAGTAAGTTTGTGTGATAATGGGAACAGTAGGGGGCCGGGGCCGCCGGGCTTAGTGGCCATAGCCCCCTAACTTTATGATCTATAATGTGCAAAAACTGAAATGGTAAATACATTCATTTATGACACAATGTATTTCATTGATAATTTATAATATAATACATTATATAATACAGACATGTTTTGAATTAAATAATAAGAGTATGAAAAAGAGCGCAATAGATGAGCATAAAAATATTTGTGAAAACAATTTTTGGTCTTAGAATGAATATGTTTTTTTAAATAGAATTAATAATTTTTTTGTAACTTTGTTTCTTAATTTTTTTTTTATTGATCTTGCTTTTAGCTAATGACACCAAATTTTTAAAGCAATGAGTTTATAAGTTAAAATAATTATAAAATAATATATATGAGCAATAAGAACATAATTAAATTAATAGAGGTTCGGTCTTGTGATTATGGCAATAGTCTACTCTTTTTTTATTGTATTACTTTCAAGATTAATTATCAAGATCACAACGAGGTGACTAAGTTAGTTTATCAACAACCTTGATGAAAGCTTACAAGTATTTTGACAGCATAAGCACTCTCTAGAATATATGAACTCAAATCTCTAAACAATAGAATGACTCAACTCTTTATTGGAAAGATACAATAAGTATTGTTACTTAAAATAATAAGAAATAAATAGGAAATTAAATTCTAAATCCCTAGGATCACTCGACTGTACAAAATCGATCACATAAATGTAGGGATTTAACGATGCTATAAATGAGGATATATTTAAAGAAAATATCATAAAGAATCTAAATTCATCGCGTCCTTCTACACGAAGGATTCTGCTTTCCTGGCTAATGACGTTCTGCTCGGAACATTACACACAAGTCTAGTCTAGATGCTTGCTGGAGACTGACGTAACTAGTTTTGAGCGTAGATTCTTTTGGAGGGAGCATTTGGGGGCAAAGAACTCGTCCATGCCTTGAAATGATCTCCACTAGTCATCTTATTGAATGCCATGTCACCCTGTGCGGAATTGGGATAACATTTGTCCCCATGTTTGTGTGGGAACAACCGCTCATACGTGGACTTATTCGGTCTGTAAGTTGCTCGGATGGGTGATACATGCTTGACCCCATATGTCATCCCTGATCAGATGTGACTTGTCCGCACGATGCGAACCCTTGGTTGTCTCTTTAGTATCCTGGGCATTTAATGCCTTGCCTAGGAAATAGGATCTTAAGTATTGTGAGGACGGTTACAAGGAGTCGTGCCTCTAACGGTTGTACTCTTTAATGAGTACTTTATTGTCATTTTTTGGAGGAAACCTAAATTTGAACACCAAATTACCGACCTGCCCCTCAAGCAATTTATAAAAAGAAAAATAATTTCAAACCTAAAAATTCAGAGGAAGAATCTCTCCCTTCTTCAAGCCTCGCAAGCTTTCTTTGAGTATCTCAGATTGCAGCTACTCAAACCATTCCCAGGAAGACTTTCAGAAGCTCGATACAGTGAGTAAGTTTTCGTGCTTTTTCTTTTTTACTTCTTTGTATATTGATTTTTGCTTGAATATGCTTCGTGAAATATTGAATTTTTAGAACTGTTCTTCGCAAGTAGAAATTAGGTTTTTAGATCTTTTGTATAATTGCGTGTGTATGGTTCTTGATCCCTATTTTCTAATCGATGTGCCATTTTTATTGTGATATTTCCTTTAGTCATTCCCTTGTCCTCTTAATTTTGGCTCTTTGGAGCTTCTGGGCAATTGCTAGTGTAATATCCCAGAAAATAAATAATATTTAAATGGACATATTTTATTAAATATGCAATTACTTGGGAAATGAAGTAGGGTTATGATCTTACTTAGGTAAATTATTGAGAAATTATTTAATGAAATACGTTATTTTTGGGCTCGGCAATTGTGAAAATTTACCGATGTGGTTAGTACTGTCACGACATTAATGAAAGAACTATTTTGAGTATATTTCGGATTAAGTTAGAATTTTATTAGAATGTCGGGTTGGGGAATTAGTGAAATTACCAAAATGCCCCTAGGGTTTTTTTTTTTTAAAAAAAAAATTATGTGAGAGGGGTAGATTAGGAAATTCAATGGTATTTTTGACTTTTCTTCTTTTATTTTATTTTATTTTTTTTTACTGCTGCCTATTACTTATTTAAGGAAAGAAATGAATAGGAAAAAATGGAAAACCTCATTTTCTTTAGAAAGAAAACTTCCAAGGCAAGGAAGCCTCATTTCTTCTTCTCTCGCTCTCTTTCGTGACCTAGAGCTAGCCAAAACCAGGGGATTCATTTTGATTTCTCTCAATTTTTGAGCAAATTGGGTACCCAAGATCATCCTAGAAGCTTTGAAGGTAAGTTCTTTTCCTTGGGGATTGAAAACTTCACTAATTTTGGTTGGTTTTGGATGAGGGTTTTGGGATTTCGTGGCTGTAGGTTTAGTTTGAGTTGTGATGGTGTTTTTAGGTCTCTTTTGGGGTGTGTTGAAGTTTGCATCATGTGATTTTAATGGCTGTTTAGATTGAATGTATTTGATTAAGCAATTTGAGCTTAATTTTCATGTGAGATGGTGATTTTGAGTTAAGTAGTGAATTGTGATGGAATGATGTGTTGAATATGTTGTACTTGGTATATTGAACTGTTCTGGAAATGCAATTTAGGTCTGAAATGGTTTTGGTTCGAGCTGGGGAAGAAAATCCAGAAATTTTCTGGTCTGGCAGCAACCGGTCGACCGGTTGGTTCTGATGTACCAGAACCGGTCGACCGGTTACAGCAGGGGAAAATTTCTCGGGTTTTCTCCGAACCCTGTTTTGACTCGGGGTTGAACCTAGTACCTGCCTTTGAATGTTTTTGAGTTACTTGAGTTATTTTAAAGTTGGTGAAGGCTAAGTCTAATCGGTTTTAAATTAGGGTTTTAATCCGGAATTTTAAGTTAAGGTATTTATTGTGTTTCAATTTTCGTGACATAGGACCGGGATTGCCTAGCTTGTTTTTCCACTCAGGTTGGCCATACTCTTGACTTCTGAATTAAGGTAAGAAAAGTGGTAAGCACCGTATGTGGTTAAAGTTTATTGGTTGAATGGAGGTGATCTTGATTATTATCAAGATTTTTATTAAATATTTAATAAGCCTAGGTTATGACCTAGGGTTGGAAACGGTTATTACCGTTATGAGTAATTACTCTTGAAACCGCGGTTAGGTTTCTTACTTATCGTTTGCTTTATCGGGCAACGATAGTGACATATTCAGCTCGTAAGTGACGAGTGGTAAAAGGGGTACTTTATAAGTACCAGGACTGTGTAATGTTTAAAGGAATGCTTATTAAATTGTATAGTGAGTAAACATGATGGCATAAGATTAAGTTGATTTTCATTTTTCTTTCAGTTATTGTTTTGATCACTTTCTTGCTGAGTCTCTGTGACTCACGGGTGCTTTATGGTGCAGGTAAAGGGAAGGCTAAAGTTGAGCAACCATGAGTTTGTGGTCGCAGCAGCAATGTACATACCAGCCGTAGTGGCACAGCCCAGTAAATAGGATGCTCTATTTTGATTGTATTTTGGGAAATATAAAGTTTATGTTGTAAAATACTTTGAAACCAGTTTGTAAATATTTTTAAAATAGGGGGACCCCGTAGTCCATATTATCTATCTTTTGTTAAACAGTTTAAAAGTTGAATTTTAATTATCAAAATTTAATTACCCACACTTTTAGTATAATTACATATTATATAATTATCAGTATTTTATTAAATTGTACACACGTGGCGTCCCTGTTGGATAGGGCGTTACAGCTAGGTTCTCGAAGCTTTTCTGGTTTGGAATTTCACAACCAAGAAGGAATTTTCCCTTTTTAATCTTCAAGTGTCTTTTAGTCGGAGCATTGGAGATATTTTTCTTTGGAAAAACCTTCTCATCTGTTCTGTCCTCACCTCTCTCTCCTTCTTTTATAGATGAACCCGGGCGAATTCTAGAGAGGTGAACACTAAATAGACAACGATCTACTCGAACTGCTCCTTGAAGATCAGCTAAGACTCTGGCCAGATTCATCATCATCAGGTGGAGATTCATCCACTTCAAGCTTTGACAAGTGGGAAGTATCTAGTGATTCATTAGAGTCTCCAAAACTAGTCGTACAACACAATCATTAATTACCTCAGACATATAAGCAAAGAGGAGAACGAAAGGTTCATTTAAGAACTCAATAGAGGCTAGAGGCAGTATCTCCCGACCTCTTAGATATAAAGGGTCCATGCAAGAGTTCCTGATACACTTTTGGAGGGTCGTCTAGGGCCTTTAAGAAGAAACTTCACACAGGCAGATTCTATAGCTAAGCATACTATCAAACCTACTACCCAAACCTAAGAAAATGGAAAAAACCAAGGAACTCTTGACGAAGGTTTCTACTAAGGATCCTCACCTTGCTTGGATCACAACCATGGTTGCTGCAGAGTATGCCAAAGAGCCACAAGATGACCCTGAGGTGCCTAGGGGTGTCGAGGAAATAAGGGAGGCTAATGAACAAGAGGAAGCCTGTGCAACTGGTTCCTCAAGCAAATAAATAGAAGAGGAAAAGGTTCCTTGGACCATGTCATACGGAGGGTACAATGAGGCCAAAGAACTCATCTCGAAGTCCGGGGAGGTCTTGGTCCAAGATCAGGGCTACATTGAGGTAGAATTTGAGGAGGCCCTCCGCATGAAAACCAAGGACAAGAAAGCAACTCGGTGAATATTGCCTCCGTCCACCCTTACCTTAAAGAGGATAAATAATCTCCAAGATAAGGGCCTTCTTGGAGATGTCGAGGCCTTCTTGCCTAATCTCAGGTAGCTTGCTACTAACGCTGGAGAGGAGCTTTGTGCATGCTCTGGACCCGACACTGAGGAGGGCATGATCTTGCCTATTCACTCATATTTTAAGAGGATCACCAATTATTACAAGATTTGCTTGATTTAATTCACCCAAAAAGGGAATTAAGTATTTGGCTGCACGATTTGTGCTTTACGCCAATCAGGGTGTTGGGGGGAGCAATCCCCACATGATACAAACTGGTTATTTGATCTGATGTTTAGCCCGAGGCATAACTGCTTAGGCTACTTTTATTTTTCATAGTTACGGCATCCATGGCTGACCGACACTAACAACACAGAGGTAACAAAGATAGGTGGTGTTTTGAAAGACTATTATATTGCACAAGGGATGGATGCCGACCACCTATCTTTCCAATGAGCTGAACCATATTGTCATCCTCCGTTCACCCTGGACTGGGATCAAGGATTCAGGTTGTTCTTAAGCTACCAGCTTGGGCTCAAAACATCTCGGTGCTGGCCTCTAGAAGAAATTTCCTTCGATATGGACTGTACCCATCCATAGAGGCTAATGAAGAAGTTCCAATAGTTAATGATTCCGCTTCGGAATAAAGTGTGTTGGACAAGAAAGAGGTCGTTCAGAAAGTTTGAGAGCAAGCATAAATAGAGCGGTCGATTAGGATCAGAGATGTTACTGAGAGGGCTGTCCGTCCTGCCGTACTAGTAGTGGTAGTAAAAGAAAAGGGTGTCGCCTAAGTAGAGCTCAAAGCAAAATCTTCAGATGAAGATGCCCTAAACTTCTTAGTCCACGAGGGTGCTCTTCTAGAGGTTCAGGGTAGAAACATTTTAACATTTGCATTGTTTTTATTTGACCTTTATGAATATATACTAAGTGTCTTTTTTTTCCTATGCAGCCATAACGTCCAAACTTTCTAGCATGTTAAAGAGAAAGGAGGGTGGCTCTTCTGATTAAAGAACAAAAGTATAATTTCATGGGAATATATTGTCTCATCAAACCTTAAATTCTTTAACTTTAAACCAGCAACCCTACTTCTATCCAAACTCAACCTAAACAAGCTTTAATCTGAGTATTAAAACACGTTCTAACCCCATCTATTCTTTAGTCCCAAAATTCTTGAAACCCTAACCCAAGACCTAATCTAAATCTAAGAAAACCAAGGGAAAAGTACCAAGAATTTTACCTCTAGTGTAAACACTCTTGATCTTGCTCAATCCCAGCTTAAAATGGTAGGAAAAATTCCTGGTTATGGTTGCACCTTAGGGCTTCGAAGGGTAGAAGGAGGAAGGAGAAGGATCTCAATACTTATGTTTTTTTATCTCTTTATTACATAAAATAAGTAACAACCTAAAATTATATATATATCATTATTAACTTAATTAGCAGCCCATTTACTATAAGGGTACATAAAAACAAATTAGGGTAAAATGACTATTTTACCCTTCCCCATCAACTTAAGCTATAACACAATCTAGGGGCATTTTGGTAATTCTAGCTAATTTGCCAAACCGATATCCCAACACTCTAAACTAGTCTGGTATAAAATCTAATTCAATTAATCTTTTATTATCGTGATATTTCTGACCTCCTCGTCAATTTCCACAGTCACCAGACCCGAAAATAATTTATTCGAAATATGGTATCTACGATACCCACATAGTTCAATAAAATCTCCGTAATTAATAAATTAGACTTTATTTATTCTTATTTCCCTAATCAACTCGTAATTAGTTTGAGTAGGATCATAATCCTACTCTAATGCCCACTTAATCACATATTTAATAAAATATGTCCAATTAAAATATCAATATATTTTTTCGGAATATTACAGTGGCCTTGCTACTAACCTTAATGTTGAACAACAAAGACGGGATGCAGGAAAACCATTACCACTAACACTTGATGAAGTGACAGGCAAAGTGGTTGGCACAAAAAAACAAACTTTTGTTCGTCAAATGGGTGTTGAAGTCATAATGTATTGCCAGGACACTACTTGAATTTTAAAGATGTGTACCTCAGCACTTTAAAGACCAAGTTGTACAAAAAATGAAGGTAAAAAAAATTAACAAGTTTAGTGGTATATATTTTTAATTTTAATGAATACAAAATTCTTTAACAAGTATTATTCGTGTGTAGTATTTATACGATATTGATGATCAGTTAGATCCTGAAAAGGTTATGCAAACTCTCTACCATGAGATGCAAAGAAGGTATTCTGAGTGAAAGAATCTCAGATACAATCACTTTCTAGAACATTATTCTGGGGATCCAACTGATTTAGAAATTGTTATCAATGCTAAATCTGATCACTACTCTACAGAGAGCTAGAAGCAAATTATTGAATTATTTTTTAGCCCAAAGTTTATTGTGAGATCTAATCAACACAAGAAAAAAAAAAAGAAGTGAAGTATATGTCGATGCAAGGCACAAATTCGATGACAACAATCCGTAATGAATTTGTAAGTAAAACTATTAATTTTATATTACTGAAATGATTAACTTTGTATTAGTAAAATTATTTACACATTACACAAACTAACACTGCTTTTCAACGGGATGTCCCTGAAGACCATGCAATTTATGCTTGAAAAAAATTCCCTATTTAGAAAAGAACAAATACTTGGGTTAGCAAGACATGCCAGGAACTACACATAAGTTTATAATTTTCGTTTATAATATTTTTAAAATGAAGGTAATATTGTGGTTTTAACGTTTTATTTGATCAGTAGAAAATGAATGCAAAGGTTGCCAACTTGATGGGATCAGAAAATAATTCTAGCGATGGATCTTCTAGCAAATTAAAGCAATTTCTAGCTATGAATAATGTTCTTGAGGATCGGTCAGACTATCAAAGAAGAGTGGATTATAGATTGAAAAAAATTCGGCATCAAGTTCTAGTACTCAAAGTCAAGCTCAATCATAAGGCACTTCTGCATCCATTAGTCAAGAAGATATGGGAGGTTTTTTTGTTAAAAGTGCGTAATAAGATTGATCAATTCGGCTCCTCCAATGACCCTTCTCTACATGACCCACGGTTTGAAAGTTTTTTTACAAAAGTTTTTACCATCACAACACCAAGGTACTACGTCTACTCGAACCCCACGTCCAATGTCAGTGCCACAACAACAAGTTTTTCAACAACCACAACATATGTCTCCTAACATGTATGTTAGCTCCTCCCAGATGTCTCAATTCTTTCAACAAAATCAACAAAATTCTCCTGAGATGTCTGTTAGCTCTCCACAGTCGCCTTAATTACATTACATGTTCAAGCATCCCTCATAGTCTCCTCCAATATATTTTTTGAACGCCAGAGGAGGATGTCAGACACAATAACCTATGGTTGGCCATTTTGGAGGCTCACCGCAACAACAACAACAACAACGTATGTATGGTCAATTTGGGTCATCACAGTAACAACAACAACCTATGTATGGTCAAATAGGGAGATCTCCACAACAACCCGTGTATGGTCAGTTTTTCGTCCACAAAATTAGCAACAACAACAGACTACTTTGGTTCGTCCGCAGACTCAATAATTTGTCGAGATCTTACATATGCAACAATCTCTACAACCGTATTACTTGTTGCAAAAATTATAAGCACTACGCAAGTATACGCAGTCAAGTAGTAGCTCACGCAAGTGAGGTCGAACTACAGGGAATTGGATTAATTACTACTAAACTATACCTATAATTCTATTTGGCAAATCAAAAGTATTTATGATTTAAAAGAATTACAGTAGTTCAGAAAAATTAATAACATAGTTAAAGTTAAGCAAGATGAGATGATAGGGAGGAGAATCTTGTTGTTGTTTATCCAAATCGTTAATGCCTAATTGCTATCCTATTTTTGAAGTGAATGACATATTATAAAGTAACCTAGCTCTTTTCAGATCTTCTAGGTTCTAAATCACATGTTATCTAATTAATTCCTTAATTAAACTAACATGAAATCAGCATTAGGTAATAATCTACTCGTCACATAAGTCATGTGAATACTCTCGTTTCACATAGAACATCGATTATCCAAATTTTAGCATTCTCAATTATCACTTTTCAAATTTCGAATTGAGATCATAAAGCATGCACAAGGTGATCAATCTTAAACATGAAATTAAGCACAAATAAAGATAATTTCACAAACAAGAATGAAGGAATGGCAACTATGCATTAACTAGGAAAAAACATTAAACACCAATCATCATCCTCCCTAAATGGGAAATTTAGTTCAGAAATAAATCCATAACCATTCCTTTGACAATATTCAACATAAATAAATTAAAGAGGAATAAAGAAAGAAATTGTTGGTGGATGAATTCTGGATGTTCACTTTGAATCACTCTGCTCTTCCTGCCGCTCTCTGCTGTGTTTTGGGTCTCCCCATCGCTTCCTTCTGACTTCCAATCGCAGTTTTCTATTTATATCTAATTTTTAGGGTTCGTCAGACAAAAATACCCCTAACCGTACGGACGCTCGTCGTGGCCAAAAGTGGTCTTGCCGCAGCCAGATAGGCTTCTAAAAACCACGTTTCTGCCCAGACTTTATGGCCGCGGCCATGGAAATCTCGCCGCGGCGATTGGAATTTTCTACTTCGATCTCTTTTAGTAAAATAGGCATAACTTTCTCATACAAACTCCAAATAAGCTGATTCAAGATGCGTTGGAAAGATAAGAAAGAGATCTAAAACTTTTATGTTTTGACTTCTTCCAAAATATGATTAGAACATAGTCGAATTCAGGCTTAAAGTTTCAGCTTTATTTTCTTTCCAAAATTTCTCTATTTTATAGATCACTATTTTACGAAATTTGTCCAATTTACACATTCCAAGTGTAGAAACCTAAAAACAAAGAAAACAAGCGTAATTCTATTCCAAAAATAATAATAAAGAAGAAAAACAACTATAAAATGTGACCCAAAACTTAGGCTAAAAATAGCCTAACATTACTCTAACCCGTCGACACCTCAATCTCGTAATAATCGTGAAGGTTCAAAATTTGGCTCTAATGTAGATGACTTTATGGAATTTAGTGATCAAAACAATGATAATTAGATTTTTTTAATTAAGATTTTTTTTTTTAATTTTTGTTAAACAATTTTATATTTTTATTTAAGATAATATTAGTATGTATTGTTATAGATTATTATTACTAATATTATAAATAATATGTTTGATTTTCCCTAATTTAATTAGATAAATTAGTAAATAATATTTATTTAAAATGATTATTAAATTTATAAATAATTAAAATAATTTTTTTAATATAATTTATATTTAATAATTATTATTTTTTTATTAAAAAATTATTATTACTTGTGGAACTCTCAAGGGGATCCGACAGTATTGATTTGTTAACTTTAAATGATGGCATTTTATACCGGTGGATTGCTGCTATTAATCCATCAGTATTAATATTATAATTCGCGAGGTCCTATTTTTGTTGCTATTAATATTATTAGCGACACATTAATATCGGCAAATTTCGTTGTTAATACTCATTAGCGGTAAATTTTCACATTAATATCGGCAAAACTGTCCACCTCTAAAAATCTTAACTGTTTTAGTAAAAATGGTACAAAGACCATTTCATTAGAATGATATTCTAATACTTTAATATACAACCAAATAAAGGAATGGAATGAAAATTATTTCATTTCCATTCAATTTCATTTCATTACTTCCAACTAAACGCCGCCTAAGTCTTTTCTATAACTTTAAATGTAATAATACTGACTCGTGAACTAAGGTTTGTTAACGCCCCAACCACGTAAAAATTCTCGTTGTTATTTTATATCTTTGATCATTTTCTATAGCTTTCACATATAATAAATCAGTTTTCAAAAATTTCGGTAAACAGTTATGTATATTAGTTTTTTTTTTTTAAATGTTATTTAATAAAAAATATTATTTTTATTAAAAAAATATTTAATTTATATGTTATTTATAAAAAGAAAATATAATAATAGTCAAAATTTATTCTTAATTATAATTTTAATTTAACTGTAGTACTTTTAATTTAATAACAAATTCATTTTTTTTAAAAAAATATCGTACTTTTTCTATTTTTTTTTTAAATAGTAATAATTTTTTTTTGGGTAACCACAATTGGTAATGGTATTGCAACAGTGATTCTTTAAGAAACATATACACTTTTTCTTTATTATTTTAATAAAAAAATATTTTTTTAGATGTGTGGATTGGTAAAAAAATATTTTTTAAATATGTTCAATGAGTTTAAATTTTAAAAAAAATGTTATAAAAAATATTCTATCTTATAATTATCCACATTTAATATAAGATATTCTTTTATTTTTCAAATTTTATATAAGATAAAAGAAATACATTTAATGAGATTAAATTTAAATTATAATATTTTATAAGAAAATAACATTTTTATTATATATCCCCATTTAATATTATATATCTATTTTTTTTATATAAAATGTGGCTATGTAACAGAATTTTTAGTTTAACGGTATTTTTTTAGTTTCATATGTTAATTTTAACAGAATATTACTTAACTGAATATTTTTTAATAATTTTATAATATTATTATATATATTTAAAAATAAAAATTATGTAGATAAGAATTATATAGATATTTTATATAAAAAATTTTAATTTAAATTTAAAATACTTAAAATATTATAGATATTTTATATAAGAAAATTTTAATAATTCATATTTTATATTAGTCTTCTCATTATATTTAATGTGCTAATATTATTTATTTTCTTTTTTTCTTTCTTTTCAATCAATGTATAGGTGGAGTGAAACTTAATGATTTTATCAATTGACACATTTCACATTTTTAAAGACACATGATCTTGAAATATAATTTATATAAATAATTTTTTAATATCAAAATTGAAAGTATTTTAAGTCAAACTATATTTATAAGGTAATTAAGTCAAACTTGATATATCATGATTATATGAAGTACTAATTATTAATAAGAGGCATATATATACACTAATATTGCCGCAATAGTTAAAAAAAAAATTTAAAAAATTAAAATTTCAAATTTTATTTAAATAATTAAAATATATATATTATTTAATTTAATGCACATAACATCAACCTAAATATATATATGTTTTGATAAAATATAGAGCTGATCATCATACATTACATGGTCATTGGTCACTCTTCATTTGGCACTTTTTCTTCACTTCTGACCAAATTCTTATTAACTTATTCGTAGGTATAATCAATCAAGTTGTGATGACAGGTCCTTGTGATTTTCCCAGAAAACAAAAACAAAAGGAACCAACAAAACAAGATGCATTCCTTACAAAAAAAAAAAAAATCTTCACACAAATCACGTCACACGAGTTTACTTACATTCAATTTCATCTCCAAAAATTTATTGTTTGTGACCTAGCTATCTAACTATATATGTAAATAACATTCCCAAAAAAAAAAAAAAAACTACATATGTGAATAGAAATTATAACTTTTTTGAAAAATAAAAATACTATAAAATTCCGTTTCATATTGATTTTATAGTAAAGTTCAATAAGGGTGTAAGAACTCTGAAAAACAGAGTAATGGAGCAGAGAGAGAAAGGGAGAAGAAGAGAGAAAGATGAAGTTGAATGAATGAAATGGATGCTCAATCAGATTAGATTGGCATTGCTATTATTTATACTGTATTAGGAGTTACATAACAGGTTGTTACAAAGCAAGAAAAGAAAGAAACAAAACTAACTAGTGATCTGTTATAACAGTACACCGAAGCTCGTTATACCAGAAAAACAGTTAGACCTTTAACTAACTTTAACCACCTATACAGTTTATACAATTCCAACAGCCCCCCTCAAGTTATACTGGTCAAGACCATGTAGTAACTTGTCTTGTAGATACTGAAAAGGTGTAGCAGGAAGCGGTTTGGTAAAAATGTCTGCCAGCTGATTTGAAGTGTCCACATATCTCACATCAAGTTCATTGGCTATAACTTTATCACGAACAAAGTGCAAGTCAACTTCGATATGTTTCGTGCGAGCATGAAAAACAGGGTTTGAAGCTAAAGAGCCAGCCCCAAGATTGTCACACCAGAGTATGGGGCAGTGAGAAAAGTGAACACCTATTTCAGTTAAGAGGGATTGAATCCATGTAATTTCAGCAGTGGCTAAGGCAAGTGCTCGATACTCGGACTCAGTGCTGGACCTTGCTACAACAGTTTGTTTCTTCGAGCACCAACTTACAAGGTTTCCACCAAAGAAGATGCAGTAACCTGAGGTTGATTTGCGGTCATCATAACACCCTGCCCAATCAGCATCTGTGTAACCTTGTATGTCGAATCTGGTGCATGGTTTAAATGTTAAACCAGTGTCAAGGGTACCCGATAAGTACCTCAAAATTCTTTTGCAGGCACTCCAATGATCTGTAGTAGGAGCTTGTTGATACTGACTTAATTTGTTCACGGCAAAAGCTATATCGGGTCTAGTCATGGTGAGGTATTGGAGAGCACCAAGCACACTTCGATATTGAGTGGGGTTGGTCATTGGTGTTCCTGAATGCTGTGAGAATTTTGTGGTAGAACACATTGGTGTTGTTTGAAACTTGGAATCCAGCATTTGAGTCGAGTTGAGAAGATCTTTTGTGTATTTTTGCTGAGTAAGATGCAAGTTCGGGCCATCTCTAGTTACTTCAAACCCGAGAAAGTAGCTGACAGGACCAAGGACTTTTAAAGCATACTGAGTTTGCAGGTTGGTGATGATGGAGTGAACTTGCATTGGGTCTTCACCAGTGATGAGAATGTCATCGACATATATGAGTAGGAGAGTGAGTTTGCCTTCAAATTTCCTCAAAAATAGGCTTGTATCAGACTTGCTACTGGTGAATCCCCACTGTAAAAGAGATGTTTTTAGCTTATCAAACCAAGCTCTTGGGGCTTGTTTTAGCCCATAAATTGCTTTTTGAAGTTTGCACACATGATTAGGATATTCTTGACTAATGTAGCCTTGTGGTTGTCTCATGTATACATCTTCTTGTAATTCCCCATGTAAGAAGGCATTGTTGACATCTATTTGTTGAATTTCCCATCCATTTGTGACAGCCAATGTAAAAATAATTCTAATTGTGCAAGGTTTAATGACCGGGCTGTAAGTCTCAAAAAAATCAACACCAGGAATTTGTTGGAACCCCTTGGCAACCAATCTTGCTTTCAATCTTTCAACAGTACCATCTGCATTAAGTTTAATTCTATATACCCATTTATTGTCAACAATAGTCATTTCTGATGTTGGAGGGACAAGAATCCAAGTCTTGTTTTTCTTGAGGGCATCAACTTCATTGTCCATAGCATGTTTCCATTTAGGATTAGCAAGGGCAGCCTTGACAGATTTAGGTTCTTGTTCAGTCATAGTATTAGCAAGATATGTTTTGGGTTTATATATGCCAAGTTTGGACCTTGTGACCATGGGATGGACATTGGTGGCTGTGATATTTTGGGTTTGTGATGTAGCAGAGGTAGTGGGAGATGGTGACTGGTTTAGTTGTTGTGTGGGGAATGGATCAGATATTTGCTGATGTGGGGACTGATGTTCGAGTTGTTGACTGGAACAGGTGGGAGAGGTAGTAATGGGGGTGTCAGTATTAAGAGTAGGAGGTAAAGTGGATGGGATTTGAAACATATTTGGATCAATAACTTTGGGGACTTGTGTAGTGTTGGAAGACAAAGTGCAAAAGAGATCCTTGTAAGGAAATTCTTTTTCATTGAAAGTGACACTTCGGGCAACATATATTCTACCACTCGGATGTAAACACCTATAGCCTTTAGAGGTGATACTATAACCTATGAATATACACTTGGAAGATCGAAAAGAAACCTTATGATTTTCATATGGTCTAAGAAGAGGGAAGCAACTACAACCAAAAACTTTGAGAAGGTTGTAATCAGGGGGTTGATGAAACAATTTTTCATATGGGGAGACATAGTTGAGAGTGGGATTTGGGAGGCGATTTATTAAATAGGCAGCAGAAGTGAAAGCCTCCCACCAAAAATGTAAAGGCATTTCAGCTTGTGCTAACAAAGTGAGGCCTATGTCCACGACATGTCTATGTTTGCGTTCAACCCGACCTTGTTGTTGATGGGTATGAGGGCAAGAATTTCTTTTGAAAATGCCCATCTTGGCAAACAATTTATACAAAGGTTCATATTCTTTTCCAAGATCAATTTGAATGCTTTTTATTTTAGATTGAAAAAATCTTTCAACAAAGGCATTAAATTGACAAAAAATTGAAGTAACTTCAGACTTAGTATTCATAGGAAATAACCAAACAAATTTGGTAAAATCATCAACAAAGCTTACATAGTATTTGTATCCATCATTGGATGTGTAAAAAGAGGGGCCCCATACATCAGACAATATCAATTCAAAAGGCTTTGTTGTTTTATTTCTGGTAGTTTTAAAACTGAAATGGTGAAGTTTGCCAACTTGACAAGCATTACAAAAATCAACTTGAGTATGTTTGTGAGTGGGAACAATGGTTGACAAGACTTTATTTAGAACAGGTTGGGAGGGATGACCAAGCCTGTGATGCCAAACCGTGGCAAAATGCTGGCTGTCATGAACAGGATTGCTTGTAGTGGTGAAATTAAAGGCTTGAGGATTAGTAGACTTGGTGGTAGGATTCTTGGATCTTGGGGAAGGAACTTGTAGCTTGTAGAGACCTTCACACAGGTTACCCCGAAGAAGAACCTGCTTGGTTTTCTTGTCCTTTATAAGGCAACAAATATCATCAAATTCAAGAATAACTTGGTTATCTTTGGTAAATTGGGAAATGCTAAGTAAGTTTTTGGTAACACTTGGCACATGGAGTATATCTTGTAATACTAAAGACTGTGAAGGAAAATTTGTATTAACTGAACCAGAACCTATATGCAAGATAGGGAGAGAAGAGCCATTACCTACAACAACTTTGGCCTTTCCTTTGTAGTCAGCCGAAGTGGAGAGATTTTGAGTGTCATTGGTCATGTGGTGGGTAGCTCCACTATCCAAGTACCAAGAATGAGAGTTGTCATGGCTGCTGTTTGTTTCTGTGAGTAAGGCTTGAGGTGAATCATCATTGTTTTGGGTGGGTGAGGAATTGGGTTGAGAACTCCGTGAAATTGATATCAAAACGGTGATAACATTTTACCACAGTGTGCCCAGTTCTGCCACATAATTGGCAAACAGGTCTATTTCCTCCTCCTCTTCCACCTCTGTAAGAACCTCTACCGCCCCTTGTAGATCCACGATTTCCACGATTATAGGTTGTTCCTCGGCCTCCATTGTTGAAACTGGTATTAGCAAGATTTGCTTGAATATTAGTCAACGTGTCAGTCGAGAGTTGTTGAATTCTCATTTCTTGGCTTTGTAACATAAATTGTACTTCTTGAAGATTCAAAGACTCAGATCTGGATGTGAGGTTAACCACGACAGCTTCATACTCAGATCCTAAACCTCCAAGAATGTACAGTACAAGTTCATCATTCGACAATGGTTGGCCAGCAGCAGCAAGGCTATCTGCATATTGTTTCATTTTCAAAATATAGTCCTCGATCGATTGGCTTCCTTTCTTTGTCGACTGAAGGAGTCCTCTGAGTTGGAGCAATCTTGCTCTGGATCTTGTTGCAAAGAGTTGAGAGAAAGTATTCCAGATCTCAGCCGAAGATTGACAATGAATGATATGACCCAACATATTGTCAGAAACAGAATTCATCAACCAGTGCATAAGGAATTGGTCAAATCGCATCCATTGTTGATATTCTGGGTTAGGAGTGTTACCTGCAAGAGTTTCTGGAGGTGCTGGACGAGCTCCAAGGATATGTCCATCAAGATCATAAGCACGAACAGCAGCTAAGGCAATAGATCTCCAAATTGTGTAGTTGTTTCGATCGAGTCTCAGATTTAGGGGAAGTAGGTTGTTGTTTGGTAGAGCAGGTGGTGCAATTCTCTGGTTTTGCTGTTGTGCACGTTCTTGTTCTGGTGCATCAACTCGGCGTTCACCATTGTTAGACATGGCTCTGATACCATGTAAGAACTCTGAAAAACAGAGTAATGGAGCAGAGAGAGAAAGGGAGAAGAAGAGAGAAAGATGAAGTTGAATGAATGAAATGGATGCTCAATCAGATTAGATTGGCATTGCTATTATTTATACTGTATTAGGAGTTACATAACAGGTTGTTACAAAGCAAGAAAAGAAAGAAACAAAACTAACTAGTGATCTGTTATAACAGTACACCAGAAACTGTTATACCAGAAAAACAGTTAGACCTTTAACTAACTTTAACCACCTATACAGTTTATACAATTCCAACAAAGGGTAAACATCATTACTGTAATTAAGACACTGCATTACATTTTGTTTTGTTTGTTGGGCTAGAAATACAATATAATAAGAGAAAAATTAGAAACAATTACTTTTAGAAGAAGAAAGAGAAGAGAGGAATCTTTGGTATTGGTCAGCTTAAAATGGACAGGCCAATTGGAAAAAATGAAAGAGAATCATTTGGAGTTTTATTTATTTTATTATATAATATTTGGTATTGGGTTTGGGTTGGTATATATATTGTTCACAAATAGGGGGTGGGACCCTAGACACTCATGTAAAGTTTCAATCCTTTTTGTCACCATAGGGACCACCACACACACACCCCTTATTTGCTTCTCATCTTACCATTACATTAGAAACAGTCTTTCCCCACCTTTCCATTTCTTAATTATATAGTCTTGTATACAATAATGATGATTGGGATGCCAATTTTTATTATTATTATTTTTTTTAAAAAAAATAACTGCTTCCTAATTTTCTTGATTGGTTCTAGTCTTCTATAGAATCTTTTCTCAACATATTTTTTCTTATTTTTAACCCACTAGTTAAATTAAGTGCGATATTATATTCTATAAACCATGGATTTTCACAAGTTACAACTTACAATGGTCCAAATTTCATTTCACAATCAAATCTTGTCCCTAGATTCCTTGTAAATCCACCTGAAGATGAGGAGGATGTAACTTAATCGTTGGGCAATGAAATTAATTAATTTTCACACACACACATATATATATATATATTTATACGTGTGTGTGTGCTTTATTTATTTCATTTTCCTGATATGAAAAACCCTATAGTGGGTTTTGCATTTTAGAATAACTGTCCAAATCAGATCAGATTTACTGTCCAGTGAATAGAATAATCTTTCTTCTTTTTTTCATTGGTTTGAATTGAAATGCTGAAAATGGCAACCCTTGGGGCAATATTCCAGTCAGAAAAACTGATCTCTCAAGCTGTCATAATACTAGATTTGGATGAAACTGTTGGAATATTATATAGATACACTTATAGAAACTGAAAAAGTTATTCCTAATGTTAAACACATTGTGGACTGGGATTCTTTCTAGTGCTAGTGATTTGATAATTATCACGGTCGTAGAAATAAATTTTATTCCCATTTTTAAGTTATTGAAAGTTTTCTTTTTCAGTAATCAATTTATTTTTACAAAAAGATCTCACCAATGATCATTCATAGAGAGTTTGTTGAGTTTGAACCTACCTTGAACTATATAAGTTTGACTCTAGCTAGTATATGAAATACTAACTAACCATGCTTCTAAACACTAAACAAATGTTATATTTATCTAATATTTATAATATTGTACCAATTTGGTAGAGTACACTTCTTTACTGTAATGGTATGTGTACACACTCTACATAAGGACACATAGAGAGTTTTGGTGTTTATTTGTAGCCGATCTCTTGTAGTTTTTCAAAATATTATAATTAAAGCACATATTGTAATTTATTAGAAAATGGTATTAATGCCTCTCATTTATATTTAATGAGACTGTCAATAAATATATATATTTATTGTGGCTCAACTAAATTTAATGTGCACCACTTATTATATGTCATAGTTTTTAATTTTAACACGAATTAAGAAACATCTAAAAAAAATCTTATTATCAAACAATCATTTTTAGTTTCACGATTCTTATCAATTAAAATAATACAAAAATATCAAATTTCATTATGTATGCTTGAACATCAAAATTTTCATTTAAGCATAAATTAATCATATACCAATTTTCCAGTCAAAAAAAAAAAAAAAATCATATACCAATTTCAATGTTTTCTTTTTAAAAAAATACTTTTTGGAAAGTTATTCCGTACGTATTCGCAAAACTATACAAAATCTTCAAATCTTAGTGATTCTTCCCTATCAAAGACTTGAAGATATTACAAATTAACGCAAAATGTGAAGATCTAGATATTTTAAGATTGCAAGATATTTTGATTTATAATAATGGGAGTAAAAGAGATATTGAAGGGAGAATGAGACATGAGACATATTCTCACACTAATATTAATTCAACACAAACAATAAGCAAACTCCAAAAAAAAAAAAAAAATGCATACCCTTATTGTGCATATGCTGTAATCTAGATTTGCCTGCACTCTTATAGTTCTTTTCTTGAGTAATAAAATTCATTTTGAAAAAAAAAATCAAAATTTGACCAAGAATTTTATTTCTAAATTAGTTGAACTTCTCATGTAGTTCTATGTACTATCTTAAAGATTAATTACAGTTCATAATCAAAACTTTCAATACACTACAACAATATTTGTCAATAGAAAATCCACTGCTAATAAGGGGTAGTATTAGTGGCAGAAAACCCAGATCTTGCCTCAAGTACTATGTATTTTTTTTAAAGTATTAGGGGCGACACTATTAAAAAAATCCGGAATTCCCAATAGTTTTACATCGTCGGATAAAAAATTTCTGACAGTCTATAAAACTGACACCTATACAAGTGTCACGTATATTGGGTAGAATAGGCATTGGTAGAAAAATGTCGGTATAAAAGAATTTTCGACAATTTAAAACTGCTGGCTATACTCAAGACTAGGCCACGGTTTAAAACCATCGCCAATAAGTTTAAAACCGTTGCCTATACTATATGGGACAGTTTTAAACCGTGGCCTATAACATAGGTGACGGTTTTAAACAACCGCTATAGTGGGGATTTCCCAAAAAAAAAATCATCGCCTTCATCCTCCTCAAAACTAATATGGGAGTTTTGTTTGGCCTTAAGATCCCCGAATAGTTAAGATATCAACAAGCTATGAAATACAAAAATCTCATAAATACATAAATTCTAAAATAAAAAAAAATAATAAAAAATTTACGAGAAAGAGTGGACGAGAGGGAGAAGACTGACCGGTGCTCATAGTGGCTCGTGGTCGCGCGTTTGTCTTCAGACGAGAGAGAGAGAGAGAGAGAGAGAGAGAGAGAGAGAGAGAGAGAGAGAGAGAGAGAGAGAGAGAGAGAGAGAGAGAGAGAGAGAGAGGAGTGATGATGGTTCTCGCGGTGGAGCTCGTGGCCGTGGCCGACCATGGTGGTGCTTGAACGAGCTTTCGTATATGGTGGAGCTATCGTGAAAGAGAAAACGAGAAAGAGAGAGCGAGAGATGAGTGATAGAGTCCGTAGATCACCGTCTATTAGAAAGAGAGAAGGAGAACTCTAGAGAGAGAGAACAAAATTTTGAAAATGTATTGATTTGAAAAATGTTAGATCTAAAACACATTATATTAGAGCGAGGAAAAACACATTATTTGAAAATTTTTAGATTTGAACTAATTACCGACGATTAAAAACTGTGGCCTATAATACTATAGGCGATGATTTTAAATCGTGGCCTATAGTTTAGGCCACAGTTCTTAACCGTCGATAATTTTCCTTTAAAAAAAGGGCTTTTTTCATAAATGTACAACAAAAACAAAATAATTACAAAAAATGTGCAAAAAAAAATATTTTAAAATTTATACATTTTGAAAACTTATTACATGAAACCACACATTTTAATCATTAAATAATAAAATATGTTTATTAAACCTCAAAATAAACAATTTTGTAAAATTAATTAAACAGATTTATAAAAATAAACAAGTTAAATATTTTTTTATTCAAAGATAAATGTTTATTATCTATTTTAGTATGAATTATTATAATTTAATAAGATTTTTTTAATAAAATACAATATCAAAATTATAAACATTAATGTATATAAATATAAATCAATGCTTAAAATTACTAAAAATCAACATGAAACGTAGAGTGATATAATAAACATATGTGAATATTATTGTTTTTTTTATTAAAGTAGTATGTTTAATAAATAGAAAGCAAAATAAACATATATATACAAAGTATTTTATATTATTAGCATGTTTATTATAATTGTAAACATAAAAATAGACATAGTCAATTTATACTATACTAAAATAAGTATATTATATTTTTATTGTTTCTATATATTGATTAATTTCTAATGAGTTAGTGAACGAGTTTTCTATTGAAGTATAATTCTTACATCAAAAAATAAATAAACAAACATAACTTTATAAATTCCAAAAATTATTTAATTCAAAAAAATAAACACGACACAATTAATAAACAAAGAAAAAGATAAAGATAAGAATTTTTTTTATATATATTATTTATTTTCTAAAAAATTACTAAAAAATAAACATAACAAACGTAGAGTGATATAATAAACTTATGTGAATATTATTATTTTGTTTATTAAATTAGTATGTTTAATTAATAGAAAATAAAATAAACACATATATAAAATATTTTATATTATTAGTATGTTTATTATAATTGTAAACATAAAAATAAACATAACCAATAAACACATATATAAAATGTTTTATATTATTAGTATGTTTATTATAATTATAACATAAAAATAAACATAACCAATATTACCATATATATACTAATCAATAATTATTACCATATATATATTATAAAAAAAATTAATTTTTTTTTAATTATATATAAAAGTGTATGAGAAAATGATAATAAATTTTTTTGCACATATTTTGTAATTAATTAAAATAATGTATACAAAATTGTAAAATGCCCTTAAAAAAAATTCCTAAATTTCAAGGCACGCTTAAAAGTTTGGAATAACACTATAGACGATGCTTTTAAACCGTAGCCTATATTAAAAGCCACATTTTAAAACCATCACCTATAGTATAGACCACGATTTTAACAGTCGGTAATTCTCCTTTCAAAAAAATTTGTAATTTTTAAGGCACGCTTAAAAACTTTCGGGAATACATGAGGAGTGTTTAAAATCATTGAAAATACCCAATTTTCTCGACGGTTTTAAGAACTCACAGCGATGGTCTCCAAAAAAAAGTATTTTTAGGACCATCGAGAATAGTGGTTTTTGTAGTACCGGCGAGCTCCACTACTATTGCCCACCGCTAATAGTATTAGCGACAGACCCCGCCGTTAATACCCGTCGCTAATAAATAGGCGAAAAAGTTCCTGCCTGTTAAGTTCAAAAGTATTAGTGGCGAGACCCTGCCGCAAATAATGATTAAAAAACATAAAAAAAAAATTATTATTTTTATTATTTGCAGTAGGACAATAGCGGCGGGTTCCGTCGCTAATAATAGTATATATTTTCTCCCAGCCTTTCTTCTTCACTTTTCTTTCCCTTTTTCTTCTTTTTTATTACTAAAATTCCTAAAGTCTCTCTCTTCTCTATTCCTCCAAACCCAGTCGCGCCCAAGTGTACTCTGACCGGGCACCACCCTTATCTGATTTAAGATCCCACTTGTCACGTCTGCTTCATTTTGCGAGTAAGTATTTTTTATTTTTTATTTTTTTTTATTTTAGGGCTGAAATTCCGTATTTTAATATTCCCAGTTTGATTATTTAATTAAATGATTAATTAAATGCGGAATAATAAAGCGGTATCGAAAACAGTTTCGTAGTTACAGAATGCAACTCCGTAACTCCAGAGAAACCCAGAAAAACAAACAGTGCATAAAAGTAAAAACACACAAGATTTTTGTACGTGGTTTCAACAATCCTTTCAGATTGTTACTAGTCCACGGGGCCACGCCCAGAGATAAGATTCATTAGATCGGTATCAAAAATACAAAGTAATTGACTTATGCATAAATAGACTCCCTCTTATTGTATGCCGCAAGCTTGATGTATTCCACCTACTAACCGAATCTTGATAAAACTCCAAGATCTCGAACTCCCTTCGATCACCTTGAAGAGTGCTTGAATCCTCCCGATTCAAGGCTTAAAGGCTATCTCCCGAAAGCCTATACAACCATCTCCCGAAGGTTGTGTGCTTGTATCATCCCGATGCAAGACTTCAAAAGCAATCTCCCGAAAGCTTGTAAATACCCTTCTCCCGAAGGTGCACTGATGTTCTTCTTCGTTGTAGACTTGAATACAGACTCAAGACAATACAAACAACAAATAAACAGAGTAAGAGTAGAACAACTCTTCTCTACAAAACAAAGACTCTCTTTTCTAAAGATATGAATGAAATTCAAAGATACAAGAGAGGTACCAAGAGAGGTACTAAACAAAGATACTCTTTCCTTAAGATATGAAAGCAATTCTAAGTGTATGAAAGAGATGCAAAACCTAGCAGCTATAAGATGTATTTATAATGAATATACATCTCATAGACAGCTTACATTCGGTCTGAACAAGACCTCAACCCACTAGAAACTTCCCTAAAATAATTCTTCAATCAGTCCAGGAATTTCCGTTTCTGTACCTACAGAATCGTGGGCAGTAACTACAACTTTCCTTTTATAGAAAAGGAAAGTTTAGCTCCGGTTTTCTCTTCAAGAAACCTGATCTTAGAAAATGGGAAACTCAACACAAGATCAGAATAACAGCTGGTTAGATAAAAAACGAAATGGGTAACCAAACTTACCATTTTTACCTTTTTTCCAAAAATAGGAAAGCTAGACAACTTTCCTTTCAAGTTTGATTTACACAAATATGGAAACCAAATTAATTATATGCCAGCCGAAATATACATTAAATAATAAAATATTTTTGTCAATTAAATATGCCAAAAATGGAATTAACAATCTCCCCCTTTGGCACTTTGATTGACAAAACATTTTATTATGAGAAAACCTGCATCAAGTGTTAGAAACCAAAGCAAATAGCTTTTTAAAGATACAAGAGTATAGAAAATACTCCCCCTGCATGAAAGCTCTCTAACACATAAAACATATAACTTTTTTTGGACGGAAAAGCTTGCAAACCGAAGAACACAACTTTTTAAATGGAAAAGTGTTAAACCACAAACAACTTTTTAAACGGAAAAGTGTTAAACCACAAACAAGCAACTCCCCCTAAAACCAAGGGTCCAGAGTTGTAACAAAGAGTTCAATGAATCCAAAAAAAATATGACTACTCCCCCTTTTTGTCTATCAAGGAGCCAAAGATAACAAAAACAATCAAGAACAAAGTCATAAATTCAAATAAACATTAATAAAAAGCAAAAGATAAAAGATTGAACCACTTATTCATCATCATTGGGTCGGAAGTATTTCATGATGCTGTCCATCTTCCTAAGAAGCAAGGCCTGACTGGTCTCCATTCTTCCCAAACGCAAGTTGAATTCTGCCATTTCTGCAGGAGCAGAAGTGGAAGCAGATCCAGCAGCAGGATCATTTGTAAGACCAGGGGAAGCAGACCGAGCCTTTCTTTGAGCAGCTTTTCCTTGAGGAGGCTTCTCAGGAATTTTGAAAGTGGTTCCAACAGCAGGCATCTCAATTGATTCATTCTCAAGAATCAATTCCTCTTGATCAGATAAAATTTTATAGATTAAGTGAGGAAAAATGAGATTGAGCCTAGGTTTCTTACCCTTTCGAAGAGAGACAATTTGCTCCCAAATCATGTCAGCCAAATCAATTTTAGCACCAATTGAAACTTTATACAAAAAGAAAGCAAGTTCATTTGAAACATTTACCGGATTGGAGCAAGGAAACCAATTGGATAGGGCAAACCTCATGAGAGCAGCATGTTGATAGGTGAGTTGAGACATATGCATGGTGTCGGAGAGTTCAATTTCATTATCACCAGAGAGATAACCGAACACCTTTTGACGATCAAACTCCACATCAGTTGGCTCAATTCCCATAGGCAAATTGAGAGCCTCAGCAACATCCTTCACAGTGAAGGAATACCAGTGTCCTCTGACAAAAACTTTGCCAAACATGAAAGAGTCCTCATCGAGAAACTCATCAGTGATGTTAGCATAAAATTCCTTCACAATTCTATCCACATACCCATCAAAACCGATCAAGGTATCTACCCATTGTCTTTCTTTCAACATGTTATACACTCCAAAAGGTTTATGAGCAATAACATTAAAATTTTTCTCCACAGTAAAATTCCTATTCTCATAGAATTTCATATCTCTAGCATGATCATTATAACAAAAATAATGAGAGTGAGGCTTGAAGTTATCAAGAGAAATACCAGAGGGCCTCTTTCTTTTCTGTGGAAGAACAGGATTAGAGACAATGGGCCTTTTTCCTTTGTCCTTCTTTGGAACAGCAGGAGGCACTGGAGCCGATTCTGTAGTGACAGGCTCAGTTTCTGGTTCTTCACTCTCGGATCCAGAATCATCAACAACAGGAAGATCTTTGGGCACAAATTCTTCACTTGAATCGGACAAGCCCTCTGAATCATGATCCTCCTCACTTTCTTCTGGTTCAGAATCCGAGGAAGAGACCGAAGGGGGATTCTCCTTGAGATTTTTGGCCTTTGAAGATGAAGAAACCACCTTTTTCCCTTTGGATGCAATTTTAGGTTTAACCACTTGAGGCTTTGAAGGAGTGGAAACCTTGGACCTTGTTCGAGAACTCACCGTGGGCAAGGTCACCAAAGCTTGGTCGACATTAGGAGCATCATTCGAAGAGGAGGACTTCGACAATGTGTGATCGGATGAATGGGATTCATCATGATCACCCAACCCAGGTGTTGGAGAAGCAATAGGCGAGGCACCAACAAGAGGAGATGAAAATTTTGCCACTGATTTTCGAGCTTGGGTCTTCGATTTCTTGGCAGACTTCGTCGGAGCAGAGGACGAACCAGAAGCTCCGGTTGCTGGAGCAGGCGGCGCAGGCGGAGACACCGGTGAAGCAGAAGCAGAGCCACGAATGGGCTTCTTGGATGGTTGGGCATTCTTAGTTTTGGCCATTTTTTCTTTGAAACCCTAGAACACAAACCCTCTTACTTTGAACAATGTTAGACTTTTGAGAGAAAACAATAAAAAGAGAAGAGAGAGATGTGATCGTGGGATAATGGGGAGTTGAGAATATATAACTTCCAATTTTAAATGCCCAAAATTAAAAAAAAAAAAAACTGAAAAGGAAGGAACTTCCTTACCTTTGACCCACGTGTGGAGAGGAAAAAAGGAAACCAAAAAACATTTTTCAAAGTTTGGTCAATGTTTCCTTAAATGAAAAAAGGAAACCAACAATCCCCACAAAATCTAAGAATTTAAAGGCCCTTACCAAAACCGAAATTGCCACCAAAAAGGAAACCAACAAATAATTAATTATTTAATTACAAGTTTCCTATACACACCAAAAAGACCAAATCTCCACAAATAAAGGAAACATTCTAAAATAAATACAATTAAAACATGTTTCCATAAAAAAAATAAAAAAAAAATAAAAGAAAAATATATACAAGGATTCGAAAAAGAATTTCGAAAAAAAATATGCCCCCCTTTTTCTTTTATTTTTTCAGAAAATGCCCCCCAAAGAAAAAGAAAAAAAAAATTGCAAAGAAGGAACACGAGAACACACCAAGACACAAAAGCACTAATCACCACTTAAGAGCAAAAATTGTGTCTAAGAACATAATGAAACATAACAAAAAAAATAACAAAATTTTTAACAAAGCTCACTTGACAACTCGATCACGAACCTTTTTTTTTATTATTTTTTTTTTATTATTATTTTTTTTTTGTTTTATTTTTTTTTTTATTTTTTGATAAAAAGACAGAAAAATAAAATAACCTTGATATTTTTGCAACTAGAATTCACAATGTCCATTTGTCTTTGTCCCTGATGAAAAAATCAAACTCATAAGAATAGTCAGAAATTAATTTATCAAACTAATGAAGTAATAGAATGACGTCATACCGGTTCACAGGAAAAATTGACTCCATCACCAAGAATATTAAAGCACATTAAACAGTATGTAATAGCTTTATAACACCATTTTCGAGAATAAACAAATTTTACCACAAACTGTGTCAAGCATTAGTGTGTGAAAGTGTAAGCAGGGAACATTGCCCAATTTGTCAAAAAGACTTTTTCTGATAAATTGTACCCATAGGAGACGCTGTCACACTACCTCAATGGTAGCCCTTTTCAATGGTAGCGTATCTTCTACATAACTCCTAATTACATAGTTCCAACTTACTCAGAGATGGCTTTCACACATTGAGATAGGTAGCTCTATTCATCCAATGGAGCTTGAACACACAGTTTTTGAACAACAACATTCGAAAATGGTAGCTTACATAACACTGTTTGATGAACCTGAATATTCCTGTGAGGAGTGGACAATTTTCCTGACAAACCTGTATGACATCATAATATTACAACATTAGCAATAAAATAATGACTGAAATTCTTTTAAGGTTGAAATTTTCTTCTAGGACAAAGACAAGACATTATGAACTCTAAGACAACTCAAATATCAAGGATTATGGAAAAATAAAAGCATTAAACAGTACAAACCCCTAAGGATTTCCTTAGAGAAATAAATCGGACCGAGTCAAGAGCTTTAGTAAAAATATCTGCAATTTGTTTGCTAGTTTCAACATATTCTAAGACAAGAATTTTATTTTCCACAAGCTCTCTAATAAAGTGATGACGAATGTCTATGTGCTTAGTGCGAGAGTGTTGAACAGGATTCTTAGAAATGTTTATAGCACTAGTGTTATCACAAAAAATGGTTAAAGTTTTCAAATCAAACCCATAATCTTCCATCATTTGTTTCATCCATAACAATTGGGTACAACAACTACCCGCAGCAATGTACTCAGCCTCTGCTGTGGACAGAGAGATTGAGTTTTGCTTCTTGCTATGCCATGAAACCAAATTGTTTCCAAGATAGAAACATCCACCACTAGTACTTTTTCTATCATCAGCATTACCTGCCCAATCAGCATCACTAAAGCAAACAAGGTTAGAATTAGTGTCTTTTGAAAACCAAATCCCAAAATCAATAGTGCTATTTACATAGCGAATGATTCTTTTCACAGCAGAAAGATGGGATTCCATGGGGTTAGCCTGATAACGTGCACAAACACCAACACTATAGCAAATATCAGGACGACTAGCAGTAAGATAAAGCAAACTTCCTATCATACTTCGATACAGAGTTTGATCTACCTTTACTCCTTGTTCATCTTTGCTTAATTTCAAAGTTGTGCTCATGGGAGTGTTGGTATGTTTGGCTTTTTCAAGGCCAAATTTTTTCACCAAATTCTTCGCATACTTACTTTGAGTGACAAAAGTTCCCTCATCAGATTGCTTCACTTGAAGACCGAGAAAATAAGTGAGTTCACCTACCATACTCATTTCGAACTCCTTTTGCATTTGGGAAACAAAAAACTGCACTTCAGAGTTAGAAGTAGATCCAAACACAATATCATCAACATATATTTGAGCAACAATTACATCAGAATTAATGTTTTTGATGAAAAGTGTTTTATCAACATTTCCTCTCTTGTAATCATGAGAAAGCAAGAATTCAGTTAGACGCTCATACCAAGCACGTGGTGCTTGTTTTAGACCATACAAAGCCTTGTCTAACTTATAAACATGATCAGGAAAATGTGGATCCTCAAACCCTTTAGGTTGTTCCACATACACTTCTTCTTTTAACAGCCCATTCAAAAAGGCGGATTTGACATCCATTTGATACAATTTAATACCAAGAATGCAAGCTATGGAAAGAAGTAACCTGATCGATTCCAGTCTAGCTACTGGAGCAAATGTTTCATCAAAGTCAACACCCTCAACTTGAGTGTATCCTTGGGCAACCAACCTTGCCTTGTTTCGAATGATAGTGCCAAACTCATCACTCTTATTTTTGAAGATCCACTTGGTTCCAATGATGTTCACAAACGGTGGTCTTGGAATCATTTTCCAGACTTTGTTTCGAACAACCCGATGAAGCTCATCCTGCATAGCTAAAAACCAATCTTCATCCATTAAAGCTTCTTTTACAGATTTAGGTTCTAAAGAAGAAATAAAACATAAAAATTGAATTATATTGGCATATTTTCTTCTTGTAACCATGCTCTCATCCAAGTTTCCAAGGATGAGATCTGAAGGATGATTCTTTTTAACCCTGGAGGATGGTTCCCTCTGAATTGGATCAGTGATTGAATTTAAAGGATACTCGGATTCTTTTGTTGTTGGATTTTCTGTAGCAACAGATTCCTGCACAGTAACCTCGACGACTGCTTCTGAAGCTTCATCAGGTTCCTTTTCCTCAGCAGCAGGTTTTTCAAGCAAATCTTCAATCTGTTCTTCTGTGGAAAACTCAGAAAAATCTTTTAGATCATCAACAACAACATTAGCAGATTCCATAACAGTTTGGGTTCTCATGTTATACACACGATATGCCCTACTATTTGTGGAATATCCTAAGAAAACACCTTCATCACTTTTAGAATCAAATTTACCAATGTAATCACGATCTCGTAAAATATAACACTTACATCCAAACACATGAAAGTGACTTACATTTGGTTTCTTACCTTTCCAGATTTCATATGGTGTTTTGTGAGTACCTGGGCGCAAGAATACTCTGTTGATGGTATAGCAAGCAGTGTTAATGGCTTCGGCCCAAAGGCGCTTTGTGAGCTTCTTGCTATTCAACATTACTCTAGCCATTTCTGCTAGAGTACGATTCTTTCTTTCAACCACTCCATTTTGAGGAGGAGTTTTAGGAGCAGAAAATTCATGAGAAATACCGTTAGCTTTACAAAATTCATCATATACGGTATTTTCAAATTCCTTACCATGATCACTCCTAATCCTAACAATTTTGCCAATGTTACAATCTTTTTCAACTCGTAATTTCAAACACAGAGTTTTGAAAGCTTCAAAAGTATCAGATTTTTCTCTCAAAAAATCCACCCATGAGAATCGAGAAAAATCATCAACACAAACAAAAATATATCTTTTACCATTTAAGCTTTCTACCTGGATTGGACCCATTAAGTCCATGTGCAAGAGTTCGAGAACTCTGGAAGTATTCACATCTGGGACACTCTTGTGAGAAATTTTCAGTTGCTTACCTAACTGGCATGGACCACATTTTCCCAATGACTCTTTACCTAATTTAGGTAATCCTCGAACAATCCCTGAAACAGATAATTTTTTCAGATTTTTAAAGTGAATGTGACCAAGTTTTTCATGCCATAGGTCAGTAACATTTTCAATGACAGAATGACAAGTGGCATGCGTAGTGAGAGTATAACAATTATCACTAGATCGCAGCCCTTGTAACACAATTTCATCAAGAATATTATATACATAGCAATGATTGCTATCAAAGCTCACAGTATAACCCTGATCACAAATCTGACTAATGCTAAGTAGATTAGCTTTTAGTCCTTCAACCAACATGACATTCTTTAGTTTAGGAAGCCCTTCGAACTTGAGTGTTCCCATTCCTATGACTTTACCAGTAAGACCGTTACCAAATGTAACTTCTCCACAGTCCATTGGTCTTAAGTTCACAAGAAATTCTTTTTCACCTGTCATGTGTTTGGAACAACCACTATCAAAATACCACATGTTAGAAGCAACAGTTTTAAAACAAGTAGAACCTACCAAGCATTTGTTTTTGACAACCCATTTTTGTTTTTGTAAAACATGTTTATTTCCAATGTAATTAGATTTAAACATGTTATGCATGGTTATGCATTTAGGTCGAATGTGACCTTTTACTCCACAAAAATGGCAAATAGGAATGAAACGTCTTCCTTTCCCTTTGAAGTTGTCAAACTTACCGTGATGCTTCTTTTCTGTAACAACAGAGTGCTTTGCTGTCGAGACAGAGACCTGCGAGGTAGAAACAGTTCTTCCAGAAACAAAACTATTAGTGGTATTAGACACAGGTTGATTTGGAACATAACCCAGCCCAGCATGATTGGTTTGGCCAGATTTTTGAATTTTTTCAAAGATGGTGGAACCTGGATTTAACATTTTAACATTCTTTTTAATGTTATCAATTTCCTTGGTTAAAGAAATAATTTTTGACTCTTTTAAGGACAATTCAGATTCACAACATTTGAGTTTATCTTCCAACTCATTAATGTTGTTACACAAAATTTTATTATCTTTAACCAGGGAGCGATTTTCAGCACTAGTTTCCAACCACTTACCAAACATTACCTTGTAGGATTCAATCATGGAATCCTCATCAATTTCTGACTCATCTGATTCGGATCTGGATTCTTCCTTGTTGTCATTGATCAGGATATTGTTCAAGCAAATGCTTTTTCCTTTTTCCTGCAAATTTCTTGACAAAACACTTGTTAGGACAACTTTTTCTTTTTCATCCTCACTACTCTCAGAATCATCACTCCAAGTAACATTCAATCCCTTTTTATTTTTCTTTAAGGTATTAGCACATTCAGATTGAGTGTGACCAAAACCTTCACATTCTCTGCATTTAATACCTTTATTGTTAGATGGAAAAGGTTTAGAGGGAATGTTACCAGAAATGTTACCTTTTGGGTTCTTTGAAAAGAACTTTTTATTTCCACCAGATTTCAAGAATTTTTGGAAATTTTTTGCCAATAGAACCATTTCATCATTATTTTCATCATCAGAAACAATATTTTCAGAAGCATTAAAGGCAATACCTTTGCTTTTCTCATTCGAGAGATTTTGCTTACTCTTTTTCTTGATTTGTTGATTCAACTCAAAGGTTCTTAAAGATCCCATGAGTTCCTCAACCTTCATTTTGCCAAAATCTTTTGCCTCTTCCATTGCAAGCAATTTTGTATCAAACCTGTCAGGAAGAACTCGAACAATTTTTCGAACCAAGACAGATTCATCTAGTTTTTCTCCCAAGGCAAAAAACTCATTAGAAATATCAGATAATCTTTCATAGAAATCATTTAAAGTTTCAGTATCTGACATTCTCAATTCATCAAATCTAGTTTGAAGCATGGTAAATCGTGATCTCTTTACATCAGCAGTACCTTCAAATTGAATTTGAAGGATTTCCCATGCTTCTTTTGCAGATTCACAAGATGATATTAATTTAATAAAACCTTCACCAACACCATTAAAAATAGCATGTAAAGCCTTATTATTATAACCAGACAGTTTTTCATCTTCAGTGGTCCAACTGAGTTCAGATTTTACCTGAGTATTACCTTTTTCATCATTTTCAGTAGGTTGAGACCACCCTGTAAGAATAGCTCTCCATGCTTTCTCATCTTGCGATTTGATGAAAGCTCTCATCCTGACCTTCCAATAAGGATAATTCGACTCATTCAATAGAGGAGGTCTAGAGATGGAACTTCCTTCTGCAAACAAAGACATCTCACACAAAACAAGTTAAACGGAATAACCTCAAGATCTCACTAAGAATTTAGTGACTTGCTTTGATACCAATTGAAATTCCGTATTTTAATATTCCAGTTTGATTATTTAATTAAATGATTAATTAAATGCGGAATAATAAAACTGGTACTGAAAACAGTTTTCTGTAGTTACAGAATGCAACTCTGTAACTCCAGAGAAACCCAGAAAAACAAACAGTGCATAAAAGTAAAAACACACAAGATTTTTGTACGTGGTTTCAACAATCCTTTCAGATTGTTACTAGTCCACGGGGCCACGCCCAGAGATAAGATTCATTAGATCGGTATCAAAAATACAAAGTAATTGACTTATGCATAAATAGACTCCCTCTTATTGTATGCCGCAAGCTTGATGTATTCCACCTACTAACCGAATCTTGATAAAACTCCAAGATCTCGAACTCCCTTCGATCACCTTGAAGAGTGCTTGAATCCTCCCGATTCAAGGCTTAAAGGCTATCTCCCGAAAGCCTATACAACCATCTCCCGAAGGTTGTGTGCTTGTATCATCCCGATGCAAGACTTCAAAAGCAATCTCCCGAAAGCTTGTAAATACCCTTCTCCCGAAGGTGCACTGATGTTCTTCTTCGTTGTAGACTTGAATACAGACTCAAGACAATACAAACAACAAATAAACAGAGTAAGAGTAGAACAACTCTTCTCTACAAAACAAAGACTCTCTTTTCTAAAGATATGAATGAAATTCAAAGATACAAGAGAGGTACCAAGAGAGGTACTAAACAAAGATACTCTTTCCTTAAGATATGAAAGCAATTCTAAGTGTATGAAAGAGATGCAAAACCTAGCAGCTATAAGATGTATTTATAATGAATATACATCTCATAGACAGCTTACATTCGGTCTGAACAAGACCTCAACCCACTAGAAACTTCCCTAAAATAATTCTTCAATCAGTCCAGGAATTTCCGTTTCTGTACCTACAGAATCGTGGGCAGTAACTACAACTTTCCTTTTATAGAAAAGGAAAGTTTAGCTCCGGTTTTCTCTTCAAGAAACCTGATCTTAGAAAATGGGAAACTCAACACAAGATCAGAATAACAGCTGGTTAGATAAAAAACGAAATGGGTAACCAAACTTACCATTTTTACCTTTTTTCCAAAAATAGGAAAGCTAGACAACTTTCCTTTCAAGTTTGATTTACACAAATATGGAAACCAAATTAATTATATGCCAGCCGAAATATACATTAAATAATAAAATATTTTTGTCAATTAAATATGCCAAAAATGGAATTAACAAGGGCTTTTAAGGATATGTAGATATTTTTAAGAAAGTTATTGTGTATATGTACGTGTGTATTTTATTTTTTTTATTGTATTTCAGGTTTGATTTTAAGGATTTTAGAGATATATAAATATATTTTTTAAGAGTTTTAATATGTATATATAAATTAGTGTGTATGTATACGTATTTATTTATATGTGTATATATAAATTAATTTCTATGTATATATATTTATTTTTGTATTTGTGTATATATATATTAAAATCTATGTATATATACATGTGTATATCTAAATTAGTTTCTGTGTATAAATAGGTGGTTTATTGTGTATTATTTTACTATTTTTTATATTTCTATACATATATATATATAGATTTTTTTCTTATATATATATTATTTTTATAGTAGTTTCTGTTATTTTTTAAGTTGGACAAAAAAAGTTAGATTTTTAGCAGCTTGGAGAAGGTGCTCACAAAATTTCTTTTGTGAATGTATTTTTTTATTATTATATATGTTAAGTAAAATGGAATATACGAAATTTTTAATTGTTGTATTATAAATTTATGAATTGTATTTGATTTATATATTCTGGGATATGATTTTATCCCATTATTGTACTTTCACGAATTGTAATCCGTGATGTACGGCAACCGTCAAATGAGAAAGTTATTTGATCTGACAGCTGAGATTGATCTAGGGGTAATTAGGGTTAAAAAGTAGAAACGTACCCTGACACTCATTTAATGTATCCTGAGACCTATCTAATATACCACGGAATACATTCCGTGAAAGTACATCACGGGACAAAATCATATCCCTATATATTCTTTTGGGTATGTTAAAAAACATATGTTATTAAAATTTAAGTAATATATTCTTTTCATAATAAAATTTTAAAATATTTAGTATAATGAAAATAATCAAAAAATAATAGTACGATTTAGAATAATTTTTTTATGAAGATAAATATTAAATTTCATTAGTTAAATAAAAAATTAATTTAAATTTTTACTTATAATTTAAATTTTATTAATAATAAAACATATATTTTTTTTAAAAAAAAATAAATTGGTTGTTTTATTTTTTATTTTATTTTGAAAAATAATGTTAGTAATTTGATAATTTTTTAAAATAAATTTAAAATTAACAACTTGTATATTAAAAATTAAAATAAAAAATAAAATTTATATAATAAATAAGACTAACTGTTGTCTATTTTTTTTTAAAAAAAAATTAACAATATTTTTATTAAATAAAAAAATTATATTAGAAATGAAAAATTAATTTGTTTACATTTTTTTAACTTATTCAAAATAATAAAATTAGTAAGATTGATTTCATTTACTTAGTAATATTAATAAAAGATAACTTAAATTTTTTCAAATTAAGTATAAATAAATTAAATGTAATTAATATTAAATATCATCAAATAATAATCAAACTTTAAAATTATGGTCTTACATAAAATAATAAATAATATTATCATCTTTCATAAAATATTCATATTGTTTTACAAATATAGTTAATAAAAAAAATACTTGAAAAGAATATACCATTGCTTTGGTATACTTACAAATATGTCATAGCTTTAGTATACTTACAAATAAAATCTAAAAGAAACGTGTTCTACACTTTATTTCCAATAACAAAACTATAGATTTACCTTGCGTTATGGACCCCAAAGTGATCAAAACTAAGAAATCAAAACAATTTTATAAAACATTCATAAACATTACAAATGATTAAAACTTTTAATATTTCATTTATCGCCTTCACTGTAGATGGTCGCAATCAATAAGTCTTGGACCAAAATTAGGAATCTTGGTTGTCCTGAATTTTAGAATGGACTACAATCTTTTTTAGCGACGGCGTCAGAATATAAGGATTCCAATAGAAGAATTAGATGCCTTTATGTGAGATGTATAATTACTAGCTTTGAAAAATTAGATAATGTGAGAGCACACATATTTGATCAAGGTTTTATGAAATGATATGAGAAGTGGACTTATCACTGGGAGCCAGAGGATGTTGTTGATGATGAAGAGGTTGGGGATTATGAAGAGGATGAAATGATCCCTATTCTGCAAGACTTCCTTCCTACGACAATAGAGAATGCATAAGAGGGACCAACCACAAAAAACATTTTGATGACTTATTTGAGAAAATTAAAGCTCAATTCTATCTTGGTTGTGATTGGATTTTGTCTCTCAACTCTCTGCGAAGTTATTGCATCTATAAGTTAGAGGAAACATCCCCAACAACATATTTGATGAATTATTAAAGTTGTTAAAGTTTGTATTTCAAAGGAAAATAAAATTCTATCAACGTACTACGAGGGGAAGAAGAGATTGAAGAAATTAGGATTGGGTTATGAGTCTATCCATGTCTGTCAATACAACTATTACTTGTTTTACAATGAGAATGTATCTAAGGAGGCTTGTCCAGTTTGCGAAAGTAGTTGCTGGGTTAGTTCTGAGAACAGTAAAGGGAAAAAAATTCCTTGCAAAGTGATGCAATACTTTCCGTTGACACCTCGACTTAAAAGATTATATAGTTCGAGGATTAGAGCAAAGAGCATGATATGACATCATATTGGTAAATCAAAAGATTATGGGGTGATGTGACACCCGGTTGATGATCTTTCTTGGAAAGACTTCGATGCAAAGCATCCTGAGTTTGCAAGCGATCCAAGAAACATTTGATTGGGGTTAGTTGCTGATGGATTTAATCTATTTGGCAACATGAGTATTGCATACCGTATGTGGCCGATGGTGTTGGCTAACTATAACCTACCATCTTTGTTATGTATGAAAGATAATTATTTTATGCTAACCATCCTTATTCTTGGTGCAAAATCTCCAGGTAAAACATGGATATATTTTTAAGACCGTTGGTGGACGAGTTAAAAGAGTTGTGGAATAATGGAGTGCCCACCAAAGATAGTTAGGCCAACATGATGTTTACAATGTGTGTATCGCTTTTGTGGACATTGAATGATTTTCCTGCTCATTGTAGCTTGTTTGGATAGAGTGGTTAAGGTTATAAAGCTTGTCCTACTTATAATGAAGACACAACTTCTATTCAAGTAATCGGGAAGACCTCTTATGTCGGTCATAGAAGGTTCTTGCCAAGTAATCGCGCAATGAGAAGGGACACTTGGTTTGATGGAAATGTTGAAAAAAGACCTCCTCTGAGACGATTTACTTGTGAGGAGATATTAGAATAAGTTAATACTCTGGAACCGCAAATTCTAAGATATCATCAAGATTTTGGGGGCATGAAATGTAGAAAAGTTGTGGCATATTCTAATTGGAGGAAAAAAAGTATTTTTTACGAGCTGAAGTATTGGAGCACAAATATTTAAAGCGATGTTATGCATGTTGAAAAGAATGTGTGTGACAATCTCCTTGGCACCATCTTAGATAAAGATAAATCTAAGGATACCACCAATGCAGGACATGATTTAAAGAAGATGGGTATTAGAGAATCATTGTGGATTTATGAAGATGGGAATGGAAGTTTGTTGAAACCGCATGTTCCTTATGTTTTGATTCGTGAAAAAAGACAACTATTTTGTCAATTTGTTATAGGAATCAAGTTTCCTGATGGCTTCTATTCAAATTTAAAGAACAAATTTTCTCTAGATGAGTTAAATATTCTTGAATAAAATCCCATGACTGTCATGTCATCATGGAGCGTGGTTTTTCTGTTGGTGTTTGCAAATATCTACTATGTGATACTGCAACTACTATTACTCAGCTATATATGTAATTTCCTTAGACAATTATGTTCAAGAACTCTAAATGTAAAAGATATAGAGGATGCTCAAAAGGATGTAATTTTGATATTGTGCAAGATAGAATTAATTTTTTCTCCTGTCCTTTTTGACATAACGATATGTTTAGTTTTACATTTGCCTGAAGAAGTTATACTAGGTAGTCCAATATTTATGAGGTGGATGTATCCTTTTGAGAGGTACATAAAAAAGTTGAAGAATTATGTGGTTAGCAAGGCACGTCTTGAAGGATCCATCACCAAAGGTTATGTCGCAGATGAGGCGGTAATCTTTTGTTCAATGTACTTTAAAGGGTACAAAATAAGATTTAATCATTTTAATCGCAATGAAGATGCACCTGCTATCTCTCGCACTCTTACAGTTTTTAATTCTCAATGTCGTCCATTGACCAAAGGAATTATAAAGCCTCTTGATCATAACACTCGTTAAAAAGTCGAGTGGTACATACTTTAGAATTCTCCTAAAATACAAGCTTATTTAGAGTAAGTAGCCATTTTGTGTCAAGGTCATCATTATAACTTTTTTGATGTAACAATATAAAGATCAAGTGTTTAATCGAATAAGGGTGAAATTTTTTCAATTATTTATGGTTTTAATTATTTTATATGGTCATTTAAGAATTAATATAAATTCTTATTTACTTTATCATATATTTTTATTTTAATATTGTCGAGAATCCCCATCGAGAGCTACTAATCGGGACTCTATATATGGAGACGGCGAAGATGTATAGTGAGTGAAAGACTAACAGACATAAGTTGTTTAAGCAACATTACACTAAATAAAAAGATTGAGAGAAAGTTCTTGAATTGCCCCTGACCACTTGAATAAGGTGAGTTTGAAGCCTATTTGCGAACTATTCATCAGTAAAAAAATTTGAACCGCTCGAAAAAAAAAAAACAAAGCAAATAGGTAGCTGATGAAATATCTAATGACGCAAGGCACAAGATCATTGACTTTTATACGTCACAACTTTGTAAGTAATAATATTTATCCTTTATTTTTAAAATATAATTTATCTTAAAATACATTATAAACTATCTTATTGTTTATTTTTATATAGGGTGGTCCACTCAAAGAGCATGCGGTTGATGCATGGAGGGTGGCTCATACGAAATAACTATCTGGTATTTTTATCAATGAAGTCGATGTAGAAGATTTTGTAAGTAAATAAAATATTATATTAATTATATTTTCAAGATGGATGATGTCCGCCACTATATTGAGTGAGAAAGAAAAAGAAACAAACCAAGAAGTTAATAAGCAGACTAAACAAATAGCAAGTGGATAGGAGAGTCCTCCCCAAAAATTTCTTGGAGAGGTCCCCCCAGACCCATCATTTGGAAGAAAAATCCTGGGAGAACTTAGCCCCAGAATCAGACTGGGAACCCAAGAATTTGACAGGATATTCTCATGGTATTTCACCTAAGACCATAAGGGTGCCACCAAGAGGATTAAATATCAGCCATGATCAACAACATTTTACTAAGTTTAGTATTTCATCAGAAAATCACTAACTAGACAAAGTTTCATAAAACTTAACATTGTCTACAAACATGATACCATTAACTCAACATTTCAGTTATAAGGATGTCCAAAATAACTAGGAAGGCCTAAATCCTATTCACTAATAATCTCTTACAGTAGACATGCAAGCAAGAAAGTTAGCCAAGTAAATTCTCAAGCAAATTGTTCATTCTACCCTATCCCTCAAATGTACTTCGAAATTCTAGAAGCCTAAAAGATACTTATTAGGTGATGAAGGTGAAGATTTTGGGAAAGATGAAGAGCTTGGGAACAAGCTATAAGTCTGTCAATCTTTGTCTGGATATCAGGCGGTCTCGATGGGCTTAAAGGAGGAACCATCAAGTCTGAGCGTGGAGATTCTAAGTTTTCTCATGCTTGAATCTGATGTAAAAGGAGAAGGCACTCGTCGAAATAGTGGTTAATTCAGTAGAGATAATTTCATCATTTTTTTCTCTCAAAAAGTTCAAATTTAAAACTAAAATGAGGTAAAAGTGGTGAATGAAATTTTTTTACTCTATATATAAGGAATAGGTGACAATCTACGTGACGCTTGAATTGATGGTTCAGATTACATCCTAGAAAACACAAAGCAAATTCAACGGTTTGGGAGCAGAATGGTCAGTATTAAATACATCACTTTGGAATCGAGGTGGTTTCATGATAAATATATTTACCTAAATATGCACACTAACATGATTCATCCTCTAATGCCCTAACCTAAGCTTCACACACTTTCTTGTCACGCATGAAGTACACGGACCAAGAGGCACGTATAATCCACCCATTAGAACCCAAAGGTTCATAGCTATCCACGATTAATGGTATGCAAGATAAAAAGGTTGTCCCCTTTTGAAATTTCCCACATGCCCGTTATGATCTGTGAAGAAGATTGCAAGCCTCCGCAGCTCTCAAGTTCTGGGTGCTTGGGGGGTAAATATTCTCCATGTTTCTAGAAGGAGGACAAGTGTCATAACCAAGCCAAATATGATCAACTAAAGCAAAATCTGGGGCCCAATTTAAGTAACGGGCTTGATCCACACGAATAGATGAGTCGCAGGTCCATTCAAGATATGAGTTTCTTATGCTCCAACTCTGATCTCTCTAGGTTTTGGGACATCATCGCGTCCAAAGAAGAAGATAATAAGGAACATTCAGAAGAGCTATTGGGATGGTATCATAAGGGCATTCCAAGAGACGCCCTAGAGGCATAGGCTGATGTAGCGATCTTTTAACACCAAATCCCACAATATTAGGGCTTTGTTCTCTGTGTCAGACCATCGAAGTGCGCACACTACAAAAGGGAACATAACCTTTGTCTGATGGTGACTACTCAGACATCTACAGTATGCGGGGAGTGAGACACGCATGCCACCTATCAGCATCAAATAGTCCCCAGTCGTATGGAAGATCACAGCCCCACAAGTTGGGCTTCTATCTATGGGCCTAAGTCAATGTAGTATATGTATTTTCTCCTTTAGTGGGTCGTCACATGTAAAACCTAGTGGGTCTTGGGTGTATTATGATCCCTTTAAGCAAAAGGTTGAAAATTCAATACTCAAACACTATAGCAAAAAGCTAGGATTCTTAAGCTTATCAAGAACATTAGTGTAATACTTCAAGGCTACTTAGCCCAATATAATTGACTCGTGGACTAAGGTTCATTAATACCTGAACCACGTAAAAATGTCCATCTCTATTTCATCTGATTGATTTGTTGTCTTAGTTCTTATTTTATTATATTGTATTTTTGAAAATCTTGGTAAACAATAAGAGGAAGATGAATTGGGTAAAATGTATTAAGAAGTATAAAGGGGGACAGTTGATGATTATAATTGTCCTAATTAAATTCTCATTTTTATTTTTTAAATTTTTATTCCTATTTTCTTGTTATTTACTTTGTTTAAAATTTTCAAAAATTATTTGACCAAATAAAAACCCAATACTAATTAACTTGTAATTGATAATTAATTCTTGTGGAATGATACTTGGTCTTACCATGATTTATTAAAAATTATGATTATATGGACTTGCATAGTGATTAAATTTCACAACAAAATACAATCTCATCCTAAGTGAGACTTTCAAGAACCCCTGCTGAATTCATAGTACTCTCCATATGAACAAAAGTCACATTATCACTGCCTTTCTCGTTTTCTATTCTAGCGTTTTATCCTTGTTCCGTATTTTTCAAAGATTCAATCAACTCATCTAGATCTTGTTTCTCCACTCCATGTACTTCTTTAATTGAGGTGACTTTGAATATAAATTTCCCATGAAGAACTCCAAGGATTTTTCCTACAAGCTTAGCATTAGAATAGGTCTTCCCAAGAGCATATAAATCATTAGAGATGTCATATAATTTAGCATGGAATTCATCTACGGAATCCCTTTTTTCCATATTCAGATTTTCAAACTTAGTAGAAAGAGCTCTTAGACATGATTTCTTCACTCCATGCATCCTCTCATTTTTAGTTTTCAAATTCTCCTAAGCCTCCTTAGCCAATTCTAATTTGCTACCACATATATCTGGTTAGTTGAGAAAATATTATATATAGCATGAAATTTTTTGAATTATAGTTGACTTGCTCAATATCTATTCCAATGTCCAATCTGCCATTTTCTTGGCAGATTTAACCGCATCGACGACCTTAGAGAGAGCCTTCCAAACTTAAAATACTGCCATCTAATAAATTCTATCATCTTGTGCTTTCAAGAACGCCATCATTTTTGTCTTTCAATAGGAATAATTAGCCCCTTCAAGTATAGGGAGCCTTATTGTGGAACCTCTAATTCCTTGAACAAATCCATTGGCATAATACAAAATAAGAAAAAATCCAAAAGATTGAACTATGAGAGGGTGAGATTAGTCTAAAAACACAATACCAGATCAAAATCAACACAGATAAACGAGCAAGAAACTTAGATCGGACAATGAAGAGGGTATGAGATCAATAGAGGCACATCTAAACAAAAATTAAACCAAGAATCGATCACCAAAGCTCTGATACCAAATGAAAATTAATTAACTACCTAACTATTGGATGATTACTGAGTTGTATGCACTTAATTAATTTTTCTCAGATTTAGATTAAGCCATAAAAATAAAGAAACTTGAATTGACAAGGTTCATTGCAATCGAAAACGAATTCAAGCTAGCTACTCCTTGAGAATTTTTAATTTGGGAAAAAGATTTAACTAACTAATAAAAAATTTCTTCCAGCAACTCCTGAACCAGATCAGGCTCCTTAGTTGACAGCCCTTGACCCCGCCTCTAGATCTCGCAACACCACCAACACAAAGTTAGACTATCCCCTTCATTTAAGAGAAGTTTGAATCATAACCCTACCGAGTGAAATTTAAGCCATCACAACTTAAACTGAAAATCTAACCTCTGAAGACGACCCCATCACCTTCACACAGTCCGACAGCTGCAAGAGAAACCCACCGAGAACATGACCACCAAATATTTGAACCCTCCTAGATCCCCCTAATGAAAACCCTAGGACATAGATCCCCTCTGCTAGGGTCGGAAAAACTGCTAGTCACGCCGGTGGTAGCCCCAAGTACGAGAAAAGAAAAGGAAAACCTAGGCAGCGGCTAAGTATTACGACATTAGTGTTAGTTACAATTCAGTTAAAGCCATTCTTTTCTCGGTTAGTTAGGCCTATCTTGAACTAAGCTAAGTTAGTTATACCTCTCCTATTTACCTCTATATATACTTCTCTACATGTAATATTCAAATACATAGAATAATAATAGAAGCTAAAAACTTTTCTCTCTCTCTCTCTCGCTCTCTCTCTCTCTCTCTCTCTCTCTCTCTCTCTCTCTCTCTCTCTCTCTCTCTCTCTCTCTCTATCGCACTCTATTTTTTCTCATATGGTATCAGCGAAAACCTTGGGAACTGCATCAATGGTGAGACCCTCCACAGACTCTCAAGATGGTGTTCCTCCATCCACAACTGAGCACAATCAATCTGAGTTCAATCCTAATGCCTTTTCTGCACCTGTAGTCAACACCTCTGTTGCTCCCGATGAGTTATAACTTCAAGATTGCAATCTCAATCTCAGACCGACGCTGACATCCTCGAACAAGTTCATTATTCTCCAGATCCTCCTGTTGGTGACCTTCATCAACCTACTATTCTGTACTTCACCCTTCAACTCTCGATCGTTTGGCTCATGAAGATGTATCAAGCCCTTTCTTCCTCAGTACAACATATGACACTAGCCTCATTTTGGTTTCCACCGTTCTCAACGGTGCTAACTATCAATCTTGGAAACGAGATATAACAATGGCGCTGATAGAAAAAACAAGTCTGCCTTCATTGATGGCACCCTACCTCGACCTACAACTGGTAATCCCCACCTTATTTCTTAGATTCGTTGTAACAACATGGTTATGTCTTGGCTTATCAACTCTATTTCTTCTAAAATAGCAAAGAGTATCATGTATTTTGATCTTGCCACAGATATGTGGCATGATCTTCAAGAAAGATTCAATGAAGGTAATGGACTCCGAATCTTTCAGCTACAAACTCAACTCACAAGTTTGCAGTAAGGTGATCAATTCGTCACCTCTTACTTCACAAAATTTAAATCAATTTGGGATGAATTAAAGGAATTCGAACCTAACATCACTTGTACCTGTAGTACCATGAAATTTTTCCTTGATTACTACAATTAAAACCAAGTTTTTTAGTTCTTAACAGATCTGAATGAGTCGTATGCTTTAGTACAGACTCAGATTCTTCTCAATGAACCTATCCCCAATCTGTCTACGGTGTTTTTCATGATCGTTCAAGAAGAGAGACAAAGAACCCTTGGCTCATCAGAATTGACTTCCTTGGCATCCTCTGTTCGACCATCTTCATCCACCAATCCTTCACGCTCAAAAAAACCACGACCCTCATGCACCAACTGTGGCAAACCAGGCCATTATGTTGACAAGTGTTACTTTATCAATGGTTTCCCTCCAGGCTATGGAGACAAGAAAAAATCATATAAAGGGAAATCTACTACCAATAATGCTACTGCTATCCCCAACTCAGACAATGTCGCTGCAAACTCCCATGTAGATCTCTCTACCCAATGCTAGCAACTCATTTCACTTCTTAGCCAATAACTTAGCCAAGCACATTCCGTGATGATCGAAACACTGCCCCTGCAACAGCCAACATGGTTGGTAACAAATCTTTTTTTTTTTTCTAAACTTTTTCTTGGATCATCGACAGTGGAGCCACACACCATATGTGTTCTACCAAATCTTGTTTTGCTTCATTTTCTAATGATGCTTTTCCACAATATGTGATTTTACCTAATGACACTAAAATTCCAGTTAAGGGTATTGGTACTGTCAAGATAAACAAGCACATCACTCTCAATAATGTGCTCTTTGTTCCCACATTCAACATCAACCTATTTCCATTACTGCTTTTCTTGACAACACCACTAATCTTGTTTTTTTTCAACATGATTCTTGTGTCATACAGGCTCATTCTCCAAATGTGGTGATTGGGATAGCAAAAAGACTTGGAAAACTCTATGTTCTTCTCCAAGAATCTCCTCCTATAGCTAGTTCTGGTTGCTCTTTGTTTTTTTAAAATAATGTAGACCAATGGCATAAATGCCTTGGCCATCCCTCAATTTACATTTTAAATACATTCAATAAAAAAATATATTCTAGTTTTTCCATTTCACAAAACTATCATTATCATATTTTCCATCTTGCCGAACAAAAAAAAATTATCATTCATATCAAACAACAACTTTGCTAAAAATGTATTTGATCTAATTCATATGGAAATTTGGGGACCTTTCAATGTTATAAGCATCGAAGGATATAAATATTTCCTTACAATTGTCAATAACAAGTCTTGATTTACTTGGACTTTCATGCTCAAAAGCAAAGCAAAAGTCCAGACAGTCATTCCCATGTTTTACAACCTAGTATGCACACAATACTCTAAGCCTATTAAGGCCATTCGATCTGACAATTCCATAGAACTAAACATGCAATCTTTTTATGCATCTAACGGCATTGTCCACTACCATTCTTGTGTAGAAAGCCCACAATAAAACTCAGTTGTGGAAAGAAAATATTAATATCTCCTCAACATAGCAAGAGCATTGTGTTTCCAATCTCACTTACCTCTTGTTTACTGGTCATTACTCATTAAAATTGCCACTTATTTAATGAATATAACTTCTTCTGCACTATTCCAAGGCAACACCTCTTATGAACAACATAACAACAAATCACCTACTAAGATGTTTTAGATGTTTAGCCTATGATTCTACTCGAACATCCACAAGACACAAATTCTCACCAAGAAGTCGTGCCTCCATATTCATTGGCTATTCCCATGGCATGAAGGTATACACTCTTCTTGACATTAAAACCAAGCAAATTTACCACTCTCGAGATTTCATCTTCCATGAACACATTTTTCCCCTCACTGGTCAAAGTTCCCATACTAAAATACATCAGTTTTTCCAACAACTAATCACTCCAGTTCACATACCAATAACTCTAGATACAACAACTACAACTACTAGTATTAAAAACACACCAGTTCATACTACTAAGGTACAACCAACTAATTCCTCTTCTGGTTCAATAATTAAACTAGCCTCCACTACTGAGGCACCATCGAGAGACAATAGCTCTTTTACCACATTGGACCAAGCTAATGAAGTCCAGTCTATCACCTCAAAAATTGGCTGCCACATAAACAGACCTCCTCATTTGAAAGACTATGTCTATCATACTGCATCAACAACTCATCCCATTGAGGAGTTCATTTCTTATGCAAAACTTAGTCCCCAATTCAGGGTTATTGTTCTTGCAGCATACTCTCAACTAGAATCCTATTCCTATACTGAAGCCTCCCAATTCAAACATTGGCTACAAGCCATGGATAATGAAACTCAAGCTCTTGAGAAAAATAAAATTTGGACAGTAATCAAACTACCCTTGGCCACAAAGCAATTGGAGGTAAATGGGTATACAAAGTTAAATACAACTAAAAAAGAGAAGTTAAGAGGTTCAAAGCTCGTCTAGTAGCTAAAGGATTCACCCAAAAATAAGGCATAGAATTTGTACAAACTTATGCCCTTGTAGCTAAGTTTAACACACTAAAATTTTTTCTTGCACTAGCTGCAATGTACAATTGGAATGTCCACCAACTTGACATCAACAATGCATTTCTTCATGGTGATCTCCATGAAGAAGTGTACATAAAAATTCCACCAGGATACAATGCCCCACCCAACTCTGTTTGTAAACTCAATAAGAGTATCTATGGCCTTGAACAAGCCTCTAGACAATGATATAAAAAGCTTAGTACCACACTCCAAATTGAAGGTTTTATCAATCCATTACACAACTCCCTATTTATCAAAAGAATATCAACAATACTCCTGTGTTGATCTATGTAGATTACATAATTGTAGCTAGCAACAATGAGTCCGCCATCACTCATTTCACACAATTCTTGGACAAAAAATTCAAGCTCAAGGACATTGGCTCGCTCAGATTCTTTCTTGGCCTAGAAATAGGTAGAACCAAACAAGACATTTCTATATCACAACAAACTTTCACCCTACAATTATTAAATGACACATGTTACCTTGGAGCTAAACCAGCCTCCACTCTAATAGAACCTAACCTAAAACTCAACAAGGATAAAGGAAAATTTTTACCAGATCCTACCAATTACCAAAAGCCTCATTGGTAAACTTATTTACTTCACCATCACTAGGCCAGGCATTTCATATGTTGTAAATCACCTCATCCAATTTTTCACTTGTCCTCGAGTGCCACATCTTCAAGCTACACGCCGTGTTCTTCAATACCTTAAACGCACTCCAGGACAATGTCTCTTTTCCCTTCAAATACTTCTCCAAATATATCAGCCTATGCTGAAACAAACCTATCCCCCTCCAATGTACAACTCTCATTCTTTGCTGATGCAGATGGGGGACTTGCTAGGATACAAGGCGTACCATATCTGGCTATTGTGTTTCTTGGACAAGCTCTATTCTCATGAAAATTAAAAAAACAAGTTGTCTCTCGATCTTCAGTTGAAGCCAAATACCGAGCCATGACTAATGCAATCTCTAAAGTCACTTGGATCATTGCTCTCCTCAAAGATTTTGGCATCTCTCCCAATAGACCTGCGTCTCTATATTGTGACAACACTGCAGCCATACACATCAGTGAAAATCCTATCTACCATGAACGCACAAAACATGTTGAAATAGACTGCCACTTTATCAGAGAGAAAATTCAGCAAGCCATCCTCAAGCTACTCATGTACAGTCCCAACAAAACTTGGCTGACATATTCACAAAAGCCTTACTACCCTCATCATCATTTAACAACATTGAATCTAAAATAAGTGTCTCCAACATATATACTCATCTTGAGGGAGGCTATTACGACATTAGTGTTAGTTACAATTTAGTAAAAGCCTTTTTTAGCTTAGTTAGTTAGGCATGTCTTGAACTAAGCTAAGTTAGTTATACCTCTAACTAACTTAGCTCCTTATCTCTATATGTATTTCTCTACCTGTAATATTTAAATACACAAAATAATAATAGAAGGTAAAAGCTTTTCTCTCCCTATTGCACTCTGTTTTTTCTCATACTAGGTGGCCTAGAGAGATTATTTTCCGTAATTGTTTATTCACCACTGAAAAAATACAACTTGATTATTAATTGTAGATAAGCCAGCTATCACCAAATTATATTATTAAGTTTTATTGAGAGAACTATAATTAAGGCAGGAGTGATGATATATATAACTTACTTAAGAAACCTAACTTAAATAGTTCTTTATTATAGCATGACATTTACATAATAAAATGACTTATTTGACACTTAATGATGGGCATACATTTTGGATCAGACAAAACATATTGCAAGGTTGATGTTATAATGAGTCATCAACATATAATTATGTATCTCAAAAGCTATTACAGTTAAATAATTGACATGATCAAATCCAGAATATATTGAAAACTTACAGGGAAAATCAATATTAATATTTAAGGTCCACATCTCCATATATTGCAGAATATATACAAACCTAACAAAAGGGCTTTTAATAATGATTTTAAATTTGTTTAATGTCTTTGGGGCATCACCATTATGAATTATTCTGTTCTTGATGTCTCTCTTACAATAATTTATAGACCATTAATTAATTTACTTTACATATACACACATTGCGAATATGCAAAACAAATGAAAGAAACAAATGTGTTTTTGCTTAAGAATAATAATTTGATAAGCGCAATAAGGACTAGTTCAACCTCTCTCTCTCTATATATATATAAAGAACTTTCAATTGTGACACATAGAATTTAAATAAACTATGGCATAGTTTTATAATCCTTGAAGTCTTCATACTTATATTCTACACTATAATTTATTAGAGCATTTGATCCCTTTGGGCTTCTCTTGAATTTTTTTTAGCTTAACTCCAAAGCTGCAAAGATATGCTAATATTATGATCATGAAGGAGTCAACTTCCCTCTTAATGTAATTATTAGATATAGATAGTCTTTTTATGAGAATTGATAAAAGAGACCACTAGTACAGTATGATATTACTATTGATATAATTAAGTATTAAGTCTCATATAATTTTAAAAAAAATAACTTTTAAGAAATATCGCTAACCAATTATAAATACCACTTATAAAATATATTAGACACCACTAATACTTAATAGAAATCCACTCCTTTTATTGGCCACTTGCTATTCCCAATAATGCAAGTTTTCATAAGATATATTATTCATTATACATATTTTAAAGCAACAACATAAATAAATGTAGAATAAAAGCAATGAAGTGAGAGGTATGATATAAATATATATTTTGGTTGCTTTTTAAGTACAAAAGGGCAGTGACTAGTGTTGGGGTTTTAGGTGTTACTCAGTTCCCATGCTTCCTGCCTAGGATTGGGGAGATTCTTTAATAGTCATCACCATATAGATTTATTTTATTTTATTAGCGTCCATTTAACTGTTTATTTGTTTAATCGATTATCTACTTGCAAGAACTCATCATATAATTTGGATTGTTTCGAAGAATAATTATACAAAACACTTTTTTTTAAAAAAAAAAAAATTACATTTTTATTTTTTAAATATTTTTACGATTTTATATAGAAACAACAAGAAAACTACATAAAAGTTACAAGAAAATAACATCTAAACAAACAAAAAATAACATACCGATAACAAAAATTCAATAAATTAACAAGAGTACAATATAAAAAAAAAATTATATTTTTAGTAAATAAAATTATAAAAATCCTAAAAATATTTAAAATTCCGTACAATCATATTTTTGTAATTTTTTTATTCTTTTTATGTATTTGTGAAATAATCCCTTATTTTTAACCTTTACTTTTTTTTTGAAAAAAAAAAACACAAGAGATAAATTAGAAATATGGTCAAATTTGTTTCAAAAATAAACTGAACTGATGTTCCATAACAAAAATATTTACCGCAAAATCTCCTTAACATTTTCAATTGTTACATATATAATTCTAATAAAAAAAAAATAACATCAAAATTATCTTACCTTACGATTTTGTTGTAATCATGCCCTGTTTAATAATGTTTTAGCTGTTAAGTACCAATTAAGCATGTTAAATGTCAGCTCAGAAACACATGACGACGTATTTCATTAGATTATTTAATACATTATCCAATAATCACTACAAAAAACAGCTACTTTTTGTGACAACATTTTAGTCACAACATAATTTTTTTGTGACTAAATGTGACTTTTAGTCACAATAAAATATTACATGTAACTAAAACATAGTATTTAGATACAAGTTGTCACTAATTTAGTTTTAGTCCCAACAAGTATTATGACTAGAAATACATTTAATCATAAAAAATTGTAATTTTTGTGAATAATACCTGATCACCACAAAAATATTACTTTTAGTTACAATAAAATTAATTTTTGACAAATTAAAGTATAAAAGTTGTAACTAATTATAAATTGTCATTCTTACATTAATGTGACTAAAAAGTTTGTGGCTAAAAGTATTAGTCACAAAAATTAAATTTGTTATGACTAAATGTATTTTTAGTCATACTATTTGTTGTGACTAAAACTAAATTAGTAACAACTTGTAACTATAAATATTATGTTTAGTCACAAGTAATTTTTTTGTTGTGACAAAAAGTCACATTTAGTCAAAAAAAATTTGTTTTCACAAAAAGTTATTACTAAAAATGGTCTTTTTTTGTAGTGTTTTTAGCCACGGATCTTTTAGTTATAACATAGAGATAATAATTTATAATTAGTCACAACTTTTTTTTACTTTTAGTCAAAAAATTTATTGTGCCTAAAAATAAGATTTTTTGTAGTGAATATGTCGCTGCGTATTTTTGCGCTAACACTTAACGCCTAAAAAAGAGTACGACTGCAATAAAATCGTAAAAAAAGTACTTTTGCTCTCACTTTTTTCATTAGAGTCATATGTGTTATAATTATAAATGTTAAGTTTTCGTTGCAAATAGATCAAAATTTAAATTAAATAATTAAATGTAATATTTAGGGAAGCACTACTAGTGGCTAGGCTAGCATGGTAGTTTGTTGAAAATGGTGGGGATTGGATTTCCTCTGTTCCTTATATTACGTGTCTAATTAATTTTTAAATTTTTAATTTCACATAATTAATGTATATTAATTTATGTACAACTGACTTTAATTATATTCTTACTATTTACAAAGAATATTTTTTATTTAAATATTTTCATCCTATATATAATAGGCTTTTTTTAATTATCTATAAGTTGGTTTAGATCAGTGGGAGATTTAAGATTTAAATTGAGGGGCAGACTTTTTTTTTAAGTGAGGGAGGGCGTACCATTTTTTCTACATGATATAACATATTAAAAATTAATACAAATTTATATTTTTATAGTATTAAATATAGTTTAAGTAAAAAAAAAAGTTGACTTCAATGATTGAAGTACTAAATACAAATTTTATTAATAGAGATTAAAAAAAATTAAAATACTAAAAGGTAAATATGCTCTTATTGGGATTTGATCCATAAAACATAACTATTAGAAAAAGCTTGTATGGTGTTTAGAAATATCACTTTTAATTAGAAATTGTTATAAAATAATATATAATAGATGAGAAGAAAGAAGAAGAAGAGAGAAAGAGAAAGTGAATGAGAATTTCTCAGTTGTTTATTCCAATGGGGTGAACCCCTATTTATACTAATACAATAGTTAAATATTAAGAAACTAAGAAAAAAGGAAACTAAAGAGGAATGTTGATTATGTTAGAGGATCAACACCTCCTTTACAAGTATATAGAATTTTCTATAACCATCTAGAATTATATAGAATTAATATTCATAAGAAGTTTCAAGAATATTTTAGTAATACAATTAGTTAGAATTATCTAGAATATTATAGTTGGTTTCTTTTGAGTAGTATAAATAGGGGTCATGGGTCTTCAAGTTGTATATCCAACAAGAGTGTTTTCAAAGTGTGTTCAAAAGAGTGAGAGTGTGTTCTAAAGTGTCCCAACATAAAGATAAAGTGTTTCAAAAGTGTGAGTTATGTTAGACTATATATATATATAGCGTATGTAATATAGCATATACAAATGATATGAAATGCGGAAAATAAACTGTAATCAAATCAATAATATATGCAATGAAAGGATCGATGTACCTCCAGCCATTGATCTTTGAGCTTCAATCCCTGCGATAGCTTCGGTATTGGAGTTCGGGCTTCCTCGCTCTCTCAACTCTCTTTAGATGGAATTTGCTGAATGAATTCAGATTGAGTGAGGAGCTCGGGGACCGAGACCCTATATTTGTAGGTGAGATACTCCATCAGTATCTGCGCCACATTAATTGTCAGAATATTTTGACAATTAATTCAGGAAATCAAATCAGGTAATGAATATAGAAATTTGACCATATATAGAATATTACATAATTGATTTTGTCCAGATTCAATGAATATAAAATATTCATTTATCAGAAAATCAATTATTTATTTATTTCCTTAAATAGAAAATCATTTCCTTAATTAGAAAATAATTTCCATAAATAAAAATATTTTAATATTCTCCCACTTGGTCAGCATTTAAACTAAAATATTCAAACCCAACGTTCCTCATTATATAATAAACATACGAATCATAGCGACATGTCCTCATTATGAATCGAGTATTATCTTCCATGTATTACAATACATTTATTATATAACAATGTACTTTATGTGGCAATGTACTTAAGTGAATAAACCCTAAACCTTATGTTTATTCAGGTCCTCTGAAATTTTTCTCAAATGTAAAATTAAGATGCGCATAAATATGAGAAAAATCAAAATAAGAGTTTCATTAATAATAACTTTATTTGTACAAATTACATAAAGGAACCAAGTCCCATGTTCTCTACATGATCCTTGAATTTATGAGGTGGCAAGCCTTTTGTCATAGGATCGGCAATCATCAATTCAGTGCTAATGTGTTGAATGACCACTTTATTTTCCTTAACACGTTCTCTAATAGCTAAGTACTTAATGTCGATGTGCTTGCTTCGACTTCCACTTTTGCTGTTCTTAGCCATGAAAACAGCAGCTGAATTGTCACAAAACATCTTTAGCGGCCTTGCAATGGAATCAACCACTCTAAGGCCTGAAATGAAACTCTTTAGCCATACACCATGTGATGTAGCCTCAAAACAAGAAACGAACTCAGCCTCCATAGTAGAAGTAGCAGTCAAAGTTTGTTTGTTACTCCTCCAGGACACAGCTCCACCAGCAAACATAAACACGTAACCAGATGTAGATTTATGTGAATCAATGCAACCAGCGAAATCTGAGTCTGAGTAGCCAACTACTTCTAGATTGTCAGTTCGTTTGAACATCAGTTTGTAATCCTTAGTACCCTGAAGATACCTCATTACTTTCTTTGCAGCTTTCCAGTGGTCTATCCCCGGGTTACTCTGAAATCTTCCTAACATTCCGACAGAATAAGCAACGTCGGGTCTTGTGCACACCTGAGCATACATTAGGCTTCCGACAGCAAAAGCATAAGGAATGTTCTTCATTTGTTCTCTTTCAAAATCATTCTTTGGGCACTGGCTCAAATTTAATTTATCACCCTTCACAATTGGAGCAACGCTCGGTGAACAATCTTTCATATGAAATCTTTCTAAAACTCTTTTGATGTAGGCTTCTTGAGATAAACCTAAGATACCTCGGTATCTATCTCTATGAATCTTAATGCCTATGACATAGGATGCTTCACCCATGTCTTTCATCTCAAAGTTCTTTGAAAGAAATTGTTTCACTTCACGTAGCAACCCTTTATCATTGGATGCAAGAAGAATATCGTCCACATATAAAACAAGAAAACAAATTTTACTCCCACTTTCCTTCAGGTATATGCATTGGTCCATGACATTCTCTTCAAATCCAAAGGAAGAGATGACATCATGAAATTTTAAATACCATTGGCAGGATACTTGTTTTAATCCATAGATGGACTTCTTGAGCTTGCATACCAAATCCTGACCTTCACTAGAGGAGAATCCTTCTGGTTGTTTCATGTATACCTCCTCCTCTAGATCACCATTCAGAAAAGCAGTTTTTACATCCATCTGCTCCAGCTCTAAATCAAAATGAGCAACTAATGCCAAGATGACTCTGAGGAAATCTTTCTTTGATACAGGAGAAAAAGTCTCCGTATAGTCAATTCCTTCCTCTTGAGTGAATCCTTTAGCAACAAGTCTCGCTTTGTACCTCTCAGTGTTGCCTAATGAGTCTTTCTTAGTTTTATAGACCCATTTACAGCCAATGGCTCTCGCCCCATTAGGCAACTTTACAAGTTCCGGACTCGTTGCACCTCATAGAATTCATTTCATCATCCATAGCATTGTACCACAATTTTGATTCTCTACTGTTCATAGCTTGTAAAAACGTTTCTGGATCATTTCCAATTCCAATATCAGATTCTAATAAATACACAACATAGTCTTTGTAAATCTTTGGTTTGATAGGTCTAGTAGATCTTCTTAAGACTTCACCAACAGGCTCTTGGGGAGCGACGGTGGTTCAAGAAAGGTTCGGCGGGTTGTTCAACGGTTGCGTGCAACTCTTGAACATTTTGATCTACTGGATTATCATTACCAACTTGTGGATCTTCAGTGATTGGTAATGGTTGTTGAACATTCGTTTGAACTACAGGAGTGTTAACCATTATCAATCTTGCTTTTGAAGTGGAAGGTTCTCAAGGATCTTTCTCGTGGACCTAAGTCCTTTGAGTCATCACTTCCATTGATCAAGGCATTCTCAAGAAATTTTGCATTCCTTGATTCCACAATTCTTGTGCTATGAGATGGACAATAAAACTTGTAACCTTTAGACTTTTCAGCGTAGCCTATAAAGAATCCGCTTATGGTCCTTGGGTCCAATTTCTTCTCTTGTGGATTATATATTCTGACTTCAGATGGACATCCCCAAATGCGTACATGATTCAAACTTGGTTTCCAACCTTTCCATAATTCAAAAGGAGTTTTTGAGACTGCCTTTGTTGGAACTCGGTTTAATATGTACACGGATGTCTTTAATGCTTCAGTCCACAAGGATTTAGGAAGGTTAGAGTTGCTACTAAGCATACTCCGCACCATGTCCATTAATGTTCGGTTTCTTCTTTCTGCAACACCATTTTGCTCGGGTGTACCGGGCAAGGTGTAATGGGCAACAATCCCATTTTCTTCAAGAAACTTCGCAAATGCACTGTGCTTGTCCATCTTCTCGTGTATCTACCATAATACTCACCTCCTCTATCTCGATCTCACTATCTTAATTTGCTTGTTGCATTGTTTCTCTACTTCAGCTTTAAATATCTTAAAGACATCTAATGCTTCACTTTTATTATGAAGTAAGTAGATATACATGTAGCGTGAGTAATCATCTATGAATGAGATGAAGTATTTCTGACCATGTGACTCCATATCTGGACTACATATATCAGTATGTATGATTTCTAATATTTCAGAACTCCTATGGACACCAGTTTTGACAGACTTGGAGGTTTGCTTTCCCTTAATGCAATCCACACAAGTATCAAAGTCAGCCTAATCTAAGGTATTGAGTACCCCATCTTTTACCAACCTTTTAATTCTATCAATGGAGATATGTCCCAATCTCCGGTGCCACAATGTACAGGAATCCTCTTTCATAACACATCTTTTAGTGCCAGCGCGAACATGCATAACATTATTAGTGGTATTATTTTGTAAATTAAGGCAGTAAAGACCATCAGACAAAATACCATTTCCAACACATTCAGATTTATAATATAAATTGAAATATTTGTCTGAAAATGTAAAGGAAAAACCAAAGGGTATAAGTCTTGAAACTGAAATCAAGTTTCTAGAGAAACTTGGTACATAAAAGGTCTTTTCTAACTTTAAAATAAAACCATTACTTAAAACTAAATTGCATGTTCCAATAGCTTCCACATGTGAGCCCATCTTGTTTCCAGATAAGATGCTTTGCTCACTTGCCACTGGCTTCCTTAGATTTTGAATATCCTGCAAGGAATTTGTTATGTGAATTGTTGAACCGGAATCAATCCACCATGTGTTAAGATTAACATTAGCCATATTAGATTCATAACATACTAAGGAAATTGGATTACCTTTGTCATCCATCCATTTCTTGAACTGGCTGCACTCCTTTTTCGCATGTCCCTTTTGTTTACAAAAGAAACATTTGATGGAATCTTTCTTTATGGCAGCCTTGGGAGCCATGGGCTTTTTCCCTTTGTTCTTCTTGAATGGCTTGCGTTTCTTAGGTTGAGTGGTCAGGTGAACACTTTCTCCTTGCTCCTGTAGGAGCCTGGCTTCCTCTTGAACACACATGGTCATCAATTCATTGATAGTCCATTTTTCTTTATGTGTGTTGTAGGAAATTTTGAAAGGCCCATACTGTGGAGGAAGATTGTGAAGGATGTAATGAACCAGGAAGGTATCAGGAATGATAACGTCGAGTTTCTTCAAATGAGCAGTGATGTCCCTCATTTTAGAAATATGTTCTCGAACTCCTTTAACACCGGTGAGTTTTGTGGACGAGAACTCTTGGATGAGGTTGATGAACAAAGATTTATCTGAAGTGTCAAACTGCTCATCCATAACTTTGATAAAGTCTTTCACCTTCTCAGGTGGCTCCACCGATCCACGCATTCCCATAGGAATTCTGGACATAATGAACATGATGCAAAGACGATTAGATTGCTCCCACTTTTCACGTAGTGCAATCTCAGCAGCAGTGCTAGTATCAGTGATAGCAGCTGGTTCATCTTTCCTTATTGCATAATCCATGTCAGTGCAAGCTAGGTGGAGAAGAACTCGTTCCTTCCAGATTTTGAAGTTGTCACTCCTAAGCTCAGGGATTTCACTAGTGATTTCAGCATATTTAGAGGTGGATGAAATAGCTGCAAGAATAGGATTACAAAAAAATTAGATGTTAAAAGAATTGAGGCTTTAATGAATTCATGTTTTACCAATGTAGAAACATGATGAAGATGAAAATTTTATTAAATCTAAAATTGCTTGTGGGCTAAATTTTAAATCTAATAAAATTGTATGGACTTTATGATAGATTTAATGAAATATTTAATTTAGATTAATGGAGGAATGAAATCTATCTTTAATTAAAATTTGTGATAACACTATTAAATCAAATCCTCATAACTCCCTGTGGGGTAAATTAAGAGAATTTAACTTAATATATTATCCTAATTAATTATAAAAATATAATAAAATCCCTGTGGGGTAAAATTATTATATCCAAATAATTAATTACAAGTTTTGTCCATTAAGGTGAATTTTAATTAATATATAATTTTATATAATTAAAGATGCTGTGGCTACTCCCTAATTATAAAAATTATATTTTCACTTTAGACATTAGGTATTGGGCTCTACCTAAAAGTAATTTCGTTATTAACATAATAGACAATCACTGAGATTAGTGCTCCTAGTGTGGTCGTCCGAAGATCATTAAAAACCGTTCTAGATATGAGCATTTGTCCCAGGTTCATGTTTTCTTATGTCAAACCACAAAACTACTTACGTTTTATTCATATTTTATTCATTTTATAAAGTTTTATGAATATTTTATGAATAATTTTATGAAGTTTTATGAAACTTAATTGCTAAATAAAATATTCAACCTATCTTAATGTTTGAATATTTCTAAATATATCTAGCACTATAAAAGGAATTTATGTATAGCATTTAAATCATACAAATCTAAATTAATTGCATTAAACATAAATTTGTCAAATAAATACAAAATAATACAATTAATGTATGATCATTAATTAAATGCAAATACCTTAATATGAAATTAATGGCAGATTTTCAAAATTAATTTAGACAATAAATTGCAGAAATTTGGTAATATATAATTAAATGCACAAATTAGCACAATTTTTACATGCCTAAATAAATCATGTAATAAATTACCAAATTAAACAAATTTCCATTTTCAAGTTATACTATATATATGTATTAAACAAAAATGGAAAATTAACTAAATGCAATTTATTGACTAAATTAACACACAAAATAGGAAAATAATTAATATTCCAAATAAATAAAAAATTTATCAAAAATTCGGAATTTTTCCTTTTTTTTTTTTTTTTTGAAAAAACCATACTGCCAAACGACATGTCGTTTTTTGCAAAGCTCAAAACGACACGTCGTTTTTTACAATCTCAAAGGGCGCTGAATACAGAAGAAAACGATACGTCGTTTTCCCTAACAGAAAAACGACACGTCGTTTTACTCAATGCAGGGCTGATGCATAAGACTATAAACGACATGTCGTTTTCCACAATGTGAAAAACGACATGTCGTTTTTCAACAACGACAGCTGAAATGAAGCCTATCAAACGACACGTCGTTTTCGGCCAAACGACACGTCGTTTTCTCCAAACGACATGTCGTTTTGCGTCGTCTTCTTCAGCCAACCGGGTCGATTTTGACCCGTTTTTCTGCACGCGGGTCTGTCGAACCCGACCCAAACCCGATCGGAAATTGCATTTCCGACGACCAAATTGCGTGTTTTCAAATCTAAAATGTTCTAAATCAAATAATAAAGAGATCCACATAGATTTTATGCACGAAAACACGAAAAAATATATACTTTAATATCACGAAATTAATCGGGTCCGAAAAAGTTTTAACCGGAAAAGAATTTCTATCCTTAAGTTTTTTCAATAGATTTTCAATGCTTAGATCGATCTATAATACTATACGAATATAGTAATATATTTAGAATTCGAAATGAACACCGAAAAAATGAAAAATGGAAAAAACCAAACAATGGACCGATCGTGATTATATATATGCATGTATATATATATGCATGTATATATCACATAAATAAAAATGAATATTATGATTATTATTATGTGATAAAACATATATATAATATACAATATATATATAAACATATATACATATACGTAAATATACAAAAAAAATGAAAAATATATATACATATTGTACGTACGTTGTACATGAATGTATTATATATATATATAAATTTATGAATAAATGTATATATGTATATGTGTATATGTATGAATTTTATATATATATTTGGGATTATATGAATATGAGTATATGTATATATACGAACCGAACATAACAAATATATATATATATATGAACAGTATATGTATGTATAAATATATATGAAACTCAAATAAAATCAAGGCAGAGATAAATCCGCTCTGATACCAACTGTTAGACTATATATATAGCGTATGTAATATACCATATACAAATGATATGAAATGCGGAAAATAAACTGTAATCAAATCAATAATATATGCAATAAAAGGATCGATGTACCTCCAGCCATTGATCTTTGAGCTTCAATCCCTGCGATAGCTTCGGTATTGGAGTTCGGGCTTCCTCGCTCTCTCAACTCTCTTTAGATGGAATTTGCTGAATGAATTCAGAATGAGTGAGGAGCTCGGGGACCGAGACCTTATATTTATAGGTGAGATACTCCATCAGTATCTGCGCCACATTAATTGTCAGAATATTTTGACAATTAATTCAGGAAATCAAATCAGGTAATGAATATAGAAATCTGACCATATATAGAATACTACATAATTGATTTTGTCCAGATTCAATGAATATAAAATATTCATTTATCAGAAAATCAATTATTTATTTATTTCCTTAAATAGAAAATCATTTCCTTAATTAGAAAATAATTTCCATAAATAAAAATATTCTAATAAGTTATACATAAGAGTGTTGTAAAGGTGTCTAGTATTAAAATAAGAGTGTGAGTGTTTGGTGTATTGTGGTCTAGTAAAAAGTGTTCAAGTCTTGGTGTAATTACTTTTTCAATCATTAAAGTAATTACGTTTCTCACGTGTTGTGGTGTCCAACAAGTGGTATCAGAGCCGGATCGAGTTCGTTCCGAAAGAGTCTTTTGTTGAGTTTCTTAGAGTGATCGTGTGTGGTTTAGTACTACAGAATTTGCATGATGGGTGACCTTCAAGTGGTCCGCGGAATCAAGAAACTAAACAACCAAAATTACAACACGTGGTCGATGCACATGGAGGCATATCTCTAAGGCCAAGACTTGTGGGAGATCGTTGGTGGCAATGAAGTCACACAACTAGAGGACACATCTGCTTTGAAGAAATGGAAGAATAAAGCAGGCAAAGTCATGTTTGCGATTCGGACCACAGTCGAAGATTAGATGTTGGAGCACATCAGGTCGGCGAAGACACCGAAGGAAGCATGGGATACTTTCGCATCGCTGTTCACCAAGAAGAATGATACAAGATTGCAGCTTCTGGAGAACGAGCTTCTCTCAATTAGACAGCGTGACATGACGATCAACCAATACTTCACCAAGGTAAAATCTCTTTGTCGCGAAATCTCTACATTAGACTCAGGTGCTGGCATGTCAGATGCTAGAATTAAAAGAATTATTATTCATGGATTAAGGCAAGAATTCAAAAGTTTTATTGCTGCAATACAAGGTTGGCCAAGCCAACCTTCTCTTGTTGAGTTAGAAAACTTGCTAGTTGACCTAGAAGCGTTAGCTAAGTAAACGTCTGGAGTCTCATTAAAGAGTGACGAAGAAGCACTCTTTAGTAGAGATAAGAAAGGACGACCCCGACCAAATACTAGTAAAAATACTAGAAAACATGATGACAAGGATAGTCATCATGGGAGCTCAGCATAAAGACAAACGGGGTGGTCAATCAAAGAACAACAATAAATTTGATGGAAAATGCTACAACTGTGGCAAGTATGGCCACATGGCTAAAAGTTGTTGGTTCAAGAAGAAAACTGCAGAAGGCAATGCAGCCACATCAAATGCAGAAAGGACAAGCGATGAAGAATGGGACGCAGAAGCATCATTCACAGTGGAGGAAGAAGAATTAGCTTTGACAGCTTTTGTTCTAGGAAAGATCGACTACAATAATGATTGGATAGTCGACTCTGGCTGCTCAAATCATATTACAGGAGATGAAGAGAAGCTGCAAGACATGACAGAATATAAAGGTGGTCGCGTTGTGGTGACAGCCAACAACTCAAGATTACCAATCGCGCACATCGGTAAAACAACAATCACGCCGAGATTCAGCCCAAAAGAAGTTTCACTCTAGGATGTCTACCATGTACCTGGGATGAAGAAAAACTTACTATCAGTAGCGCAACTTACAGCGACAGGCCACCATGTCGTATTCGTCCCTTAAGATGTCAAGATCTACAAAGATCTTGAAATCTCTAGAACACCGATGATGAAAGGACGACGCTTAGAGTCTATCTATGTAATGTCAGCAGAGTTCGCTTATGTAGACAAGACTCGCAAGAATGAAACAACAGATTTTTGGCATGCAAGGCTAGGACATGTCTGTTATCATAAACTCAAGGTGATGATGAAGAAGTCTATGCTGAAGGGTCTTCCTCAACTCGAGGTTAGAACAGCCACCGTATGTGTTGGCTGCCAATACGGTAAGGCGCATCAATTACCGTATGAAGATTCAAAGTTCAAAGCCAAAGCACCATTGGAGTTGTCCATTCTTACGTGTTTGGGCGAGTCAAACAACCATCAATCAGCGGCATGCGATACATGGTTACATTCATCGACAACTTCTCAAGGTATGTATGGGTTTTCTTTATGAAAGAAAAATCCAAAACTTTTTCAAAATTTAAAGAGTTTAAAGAAATAGTAGAAGGAGAAGTCGGCAAGAAAATCCAATGCCTCCGAACAGACAACGGTGGCGAATATACCTTAGATGAATTTTCTGAGTATCTTTGAGAATGCCGCATACGCCATCAATTCACATGAGCAAATACGCCACAACAGAATGGAGTAGCTGAGAGAAAGAATCGCCATCTTGCAGAAACATGTTGAAGCATGCTACATGCGAAGAATGTTGCGGGAAGATTTTGGGCTGAAGGTATGAAGACAACCGCTCATGTAATCAATAGGCTTCCCCAGACTAAGTTAGGGTTCGTTTCACCCTTTGAAAAATTGTGGGGTTGTAAACCTGTAGTAAGTCACTATCGAATATTTGGCTGTGTGTGCTACGTTTTTGTGCCAAGCCACCTACGTAGAAAATTTGACAAGAAGGCGATACGATGTATCTTTGTGGGATACGACAGCCAACGAAAAGGGTGGAGATGTTGCAACCCTACAACTGGAAAGTGTTATACATCGAAGAATGTGGTCTTCGATGAGGCATCATCATGGTGGTCATCGCAAAAGGAAGCATTACCAGATTCTAAAGAAATGGAAGACGAATTGCAGAAGAAAATGGGGGAGCAAATTGTTGAGTTACCTCTTACTCAAGATACAGATGAAGAAGAAAACATCGAGGACGAGGCACCTCAGAATCCATGGCAAACAGGGGTGCATCAAAGGGGATGACATGATGATAGCCAACCAGAACTTCGGAGATCAACAAGAGCGCGAAAGACAAATCCAAAATATGCTAATGCTGCTGTAGCTGAAGAAGAAATGTTCAAAGAACCAGAGTCATATGAAGAGGCATACCAAAACTCCAAGTGGCTGGGAGCTATGAAAGGAGAAATAAGTGCGCTAGCGAAGAATCAAACTTGGGAGTTGGTGCTAAATCCGAAGGAAGTGAACCCATTTCGTGCAAATGGGTCTACAAGGTAAAAACTCGTCCTGATGGTTCAATTGAAAGATACAAGGCTCGGTTAGTTGCTCGAGGATTCACTCAGCAATATGGGATAGATTATGACGAGACATTTAGCCCAGTCGTTAAGATTACAACAGTACGGGTTCTATTAGCACTTGCAGCTAGTAAAGACTGGAGGCTATGGTAGATGGATGTGAAGAATGCCTTTCTACATGGAGAACTAGACCGAGAGATATACATGGTGCAACCAAGAGGATTTGAGGATAGAGGACATCCTGACTATGTTTGCAAATTGAAAAAGGCGCTCTATGGATTAAAGCAAGCTCCACAAGCATGGTATGAAAAGATTACCGAGTTCTTAGTAGAAAGTGGATATTCCATGGCACATGCAGATTCAAGCTTATTCGTTAAAGTAAGGGAAGCAAAGATTGTGATTGTATGTCGATGATCTCATTATCAGTAGAGATGATGAAGCGGAAATTTATCAAACAAAGGAGAACTTATATCAGTACGCTTTCAAATGAAGGAGCTTGGAGAATTGAAACACATCCTCGGATTAGAAGTTGACCAAACTAAGGAAGGTTTATTTCTCTGTCAGCAAAAGTACGCTAAAGATTTACTGCAAAGATTTGGAATGCTCGAGTGCAAGCCTATCTCAACACCTATGGAAGCTAATGCTAAGCTATGTGCTCATACTGGAAAGGACTTGCAAGATGGAGCAATGTATCGACAACTGGTGGGAAGTCTAATCTACCTTATATTGACTCGACCAGATATTTCTTATGCAGTTGGAGTAGTAAGTCGATATATGCAGCAACCAAAGAAGCCACATTTGGAAGTAGTATGACGAATACTGAGGTATGTCAAAGATACCATTAACTATGGTCTCTTTTATAAGAAAGGTGGTGAGCTTAAGATCGTTGGCTACTGCGATGCTGATTATGCTGGAGATCATGATACCCGACGATCAACTACTGGGTATGTATTCAAACTTGGATCTGGAGTAGTGTCTTGGTGTAGAAAAAGGCAACCAACAGTGTCTTTGTCAACCACAGAAGCAGAGTATAGAGCAGCAGCAATAGCGGCTCAAGAAAGTACGTGGTTGATGCAACTAATGAAGGATTTACACCAATCCATGGATTCTGCAGTGCCACTCTATTGTGACAATCAGTCTGCTATTCGTCTAGCAAAGAATCCAGTATTTCATGCTCGAACAAAGCATGTGGAGGTGCATTACCATTTTCTCAGAGAGAAAATACTTCAAGAAGAGTTAGAGATGCGCCAAGTAAAGAGTGAAGATCAAGTAGCAGACTTATTCACTAAAGGACTTAGCACAACAAGATTTCAGAAGCTGAGAGACCAACTCAGTATGAAGAGTCGGTGTTGAGGGGGAGTGTTAAAGGATCAACACCTCCTTTACAAGTATCTAGAATTTTCTATAATTTTGGTAAAATTATAGAACCAACGAGAATTATATAGAATTAATATTCATAAGAAGTTTCAAGAATATTTTAGTAACACAATTAGTTAGAATTATCTAGAATATTATAGTTGGTTTCTTTTAAGTAGTATAAATAGGGGTCATGGGTCTTCAAGTTGTATATCCAACAAGAGTGTTTTCAAAGTGTGTTCAAAAGAGTGAGAGTGTGTTCTAAAGTGTCCCAACATAAAGATAAAGTGTTTCAAAAGTGTGAGTTATACACAAGAGTGTTGTAAAGGTGTCTATTATTAAAATAAGAGTGTGAGTGTTTGGTGTATTATGGTCTAGTAAAAAGTGTTCAAGTCTTGGTGTAATTACTTTTTCAATAATTAAAGTAATTACGTTTTTGACGTGTTGTGGTGTCCAACAGATTACAATTAATGGTAATAAATAAAAGATTTGGACATCCACATAATTATTAATATTTACAACACTCCCCCTTGGATGTCCATAATAACTGTCTCATTAAAAATCTTGCTGGAAAACTTGATCAAAAGAAAAAGAGTATAGTGTAAACTAACTCCCCCTCATTTAGGCATTCGTGGAGATCTTCTAATCGACGAATTTTGATCTTGTCTGCCGTCTTCTGAAATGTTGATGTTGGTAATAACTTTGTGAATAAGTTTTCAAGATTGACACTTGATTTAATTTGATGAACACCAATATGCATTTCTTGAAACGTATAAAGAAGAATTTGGTGAAATGTGTTCTAATTCTATTTCCTTCAATGTACCCTCCTTAAGTTGAGTGATGCAAGCAGTATTATCTTCATAGAGAACTGCTTGTGTTGATACTTCTTTATTGAGTGCAATCCATATGTTTCCCGAATATGCTATGTCAATTATCTCACTCCGACACATTCTCTACTTGCTTCATAAAATGCAAGTATGTTAATATGATTTAAAGTTGCCTCTTTAAAAACCTTGCTAGGAAAACCCAGTGGGACAAAACCTGAGCTAAGAGAAAAGAGCACAATATATATTTCATATTCATAACTATTTGCAAGTTGTCTCGTTGAAAACCTTGCCAGGAAAACTCAGTGGGACAAAATTTGAACTAAGGGAAAAAGAGTGCAACATGAATATGTCTCTCCCTCATGTACATATGATCCATAATTATTTTGGTGATAATATATCTCATAAGATTATTGTTATCACTTTTAAAATATCACCATATACTATCTATGATCATATATTTTCTATAACTCTTCCAGAGGATATGTGGACTTCTAAATTATAGATGAGGGGTTCGTGGAACATTAATCTTTATCCAACTAATTGTATCATTCATGTGTGTATACAACTTTGTTCATACTAAAATTTAAAATTTCAAGTGATCATATATCTATAATTCTTGATGCATATGAAGTACTTCAGGACTTCTTTACTAATGAACAAACTTTATTCATTTAATATTTCTCAATATACAAAAGAAATAAAAGTTTGTTGTTCAATTATTTATAATATATTCAAAAACTCTTCAAGAGTCTATTACAACGTATAATTTACGAATTTATACTACATAGACAAGAATACATATTTTTTAAACAATAATTTACTTACAGGTCTTTATTTCATACAAAGATCTTTGTCATATAGTGCGCGCGACTTTGAATTTATATCACTTAAGACATATATTAAGTTCTTCTAGAACTTTTAGATAAGGCTTATTTCAAATTCGCATTATATTAGGAGCTCCAAATAAATAACCTTTTGTTGCAACATTTATGTGACGCTTATAAATCCTCATAAAATATATTCCAGGCTATAATCAAATCATGATTATATTTTTTCAATATTTAAGCCTTACTTTAATCAATCTTATGTCTATGCAAACTTTGTACAACAATTCATTATGTACAAATACATATATGCAAATTTCTCATTAGAAATATTTATAAGCACACCCTACAGGTCTTACTTCACTTTATGCGAGTAAACTTGCCTGGACTGCGTCATAATATTTTGGCCAAAAACAAAATGTATGTCGATAATTCTCGACAAATCTAATACCATGATCCTTGCTATCTCATGTTAGTTTATTGCATATGCACACATTCAATATTTATTGTCGACAAAAATTTCAATATATGATAAATTTCCTCCCATATTGACATAACTTATAGAGATCTCTTTAAATTACATATTTTTTAAATATGTTTATCATTTATAGGTACCTATATAGAACCACTTCAGGGATTCAATTATAATCAAATATGTTATGTCTAACTTCTCTTGGGAGTCTCTTCTAGAGTACCGTTTCCATCACGGTTATCATTTTTAAATCATCAATACTTTATAACATTAAGGTATCTCCACGAGTACCTCTAGATTTAACAACTTCAGGACATATCAAATGAACATTTACTAATAATTTATATATTGTTCATTTACACTTCAGGCGTTTTCAACTCATTCTATCTCAACTTTGAATAATATTGATTTGTAGTTGGTATATATCATTTTGAACTATATCGCTCTTATATACTATGTGCAAGGATCATTTTTCAAAAATTATCATCAATCCCAACTGCATCTCTCCCCCTGATCGAGAGAATTTTTAAAAATTATGATATCTAATAATATTAATACACCTGTAGGGATTTTAATATATCACAATGAATTAATATTTGTTTAAACCCATATATACTATATGACATTGAACTTCAGGTTCAAGTTCAATACTTATGAACTTAATTCATTTCTAAGAATGAGTCATACGTGTATAATTAGAAATACATAAATTTATAAATTTCGTAAATGCATGATCATATAATCTTATCACATCGATAAGAAACTATGCAATAAAAATCTAAAAATGGCTCAAGATTGTTAAAGAAATATAATTTAAATATTTTCTATGTGTAAATATATGCACATTCTTCTTTTGAGCCTTATAAATTAACAATGAGAATAATCTTCTGGTTCTTCAACAAAATTTAGTCAAATCTTTTGACAATTTATTGCATATGATTAATCATGTCAAAATAATTCAATTCATGAACTTCAGGTTCACTATAATTTGTATTTCAATGGAACTTTCATAAGGTGATGTAAAATCACTACAACATATAAGTAATCATTACAAGTTTCATTTTTTATATACACTCTTCAGGAGTCACTATTATGTTTATCAAACTTTATATTTCTTCAGGAATCACTATCATCAATTCAACGATGTGTATAATTTAAAAGATATATGACAACTTCATCATGTTATTGTAATGGTCAAATAGATATAACCATAATATATCATTCATTTTTTCTGATATCTTTCTAACAAGTCGTCTAATTTATTAATAGACTATTCATCAGTCTAATTATCATGACTTGATATATTATATATTTAAATGTATAACCAGTACATATAATAAGTTATTTCTCATCACTTTCATAACTAGATAAAAAGGTATACATCTAGGTACATACAAAGATATTTTACTACTCCAAGTACCAATTGTATCTAAGACTTCTTCAGGAAGCTTTTCAAATAATTATTTTGTGAGTCTTTATCACTTTGATTATATTGGATCACTAACAAATATTAGTAAATTATGTATTCACTTCTGGGAATATGCAAACTAAATTAGATAGTAACTCTATACATATAAATATCTTGTACAATAGTTTGAAACTTTTGATTTCAAGAAATAATAAAATATGTATATATTAGCATTACCAATATATGTGAAATCTATATTCTTTGAAATAGAATTTCATGTCTATTCACTCTCTTTAGGGAATGATATTTAAATATTCTAAATGTACAATAAATTTGTACAATTTACATTCTATTCAATAATCAAATATACTTTTATCTTGATTATAAGTGTGTCCGTACTACAAGTACGCGACTACTATTATTCAATTCCACACATGATATATAGATTTCATGCACTTTGATTGTGTGTGGTATCTCATCTTTTGGTTGTTTCCACTTTCTTCTAGAAATATTTGAGTAGTAAATAATGTCATCGATTATTTAAAATCACTACATTCACTTCGGGGAATGACACTGAACAAGTAGAATATTATTATAAATTTCTTAAAAATTTATTACTTGTTCATCCATAAAAATATAAGAAATTATTCAGTAATTTCTTTTACGATATTTCAAAGAATATATGAATGCAGTTTTTGCATAGTCTCCAAGATGTATGCAAAATTTGATCTTTAATATATGTCACATGCAATAATTTCTAACATTGCAAGTAATAACAATGTATAATAACATGACTAATACGAACAATCTTTAAAAGTAATTGAATTCAATTCGTATCATTCTCTGCAGGGAATGATGAACAATAAATGCATGCCTCATGTACTTAAATAACATTAGTCATGCTCATTGTTATTCTCATACTTTGATGTTTCATGCAATTTTCTTAACATTCTTTTTGGGTATTTAAAATCCACTATAAAATTGCATCAATAATAATCATTTTTAATGATTCTTTAGTTGTATTCACATAAATACAATCATTTTTTTTCGACAAATATAAAACATTTACTTCAGGAAATGTTTGTCAAAATCTATATCGATATTAGATTACTTTTCATTGTCCTCAAAGAATACAAGAACATATATATAAATATATGTATTCATCTCTTTCATTATATATCCATTAACTATATAATGAATATTACGTTTGCATAAGCTTCAGGATATATGCAAGAATTTATTGAGGACGCACAATCTTCAGGATATATGCAATATTTTATCGATGATACATAATCATCAGGATATATGTATAATTCATAAAGATTTTCTCTACTATATCATAGACACACATATATAGTAAATATTATGAATAATAAGAACATAATATATATATATGAAATCAATAATAAACATATAAAAATATATACATACATATATAATATATAGGAAGAGGTTTCAATGGTTACATTTTTATTGTAACCATCATGGTTACATTTTTTTAAGCCATTGGATTACTATTAAATGGTTGTGATTAATTTGAAAATTAAATAAAAATAAATAATAAATAACTTGTAACCTGAAAGTAACCTAATCATTTATTTCCTTATTAAACTTTAATTAAGATTAATTATATTTTAAGATTAAATTAATTATAATTATTAATTAATTTTTTTGCAATTTATTACTATATAAGGATCTTTTAGCAATTTATTTTCTTATACTTAAATTATTTAAAATTTTATAGCAAAACCTTTTATAATTTAAAATTATACACATATAATTTCATAATTTAAATTTTATTATACTTGTAATCTTAATTTTAAATTATTACACTTAATTATTTAATTTTTTATTTAAATATTTAAAAAGTAAAAAATGAAATATGTTGAAGGATTTTTTAGAAAAAAAATGGCTGCACTTGTTATCGATTGATTAGCTTGAGGCCTCATACTTAGTTCATATTGTTAGGTTTTATGCCCTAAATAAAACTCTTTACAATCTGATTAGTTATCAATATAAGAAATTTGAAGTGATTGATGTTTGCATGAATTTTACATGCTAATGGTTTAATATGTTTAATAAGTTTATTACATTCATACACACAAAATCAGTTAAATCCAGATCATATGTTTATTCACAATTACAGTATCGTCAACACAGTGGAATGTGATTGTGATCATATGAATCAAAAGTTTTGGTCCCTGTTTCATCAGTGTTATTGGATTTACACTAATGTGATAATCAGCGATGATGTGTACTTACACTTGGAGTAAGTGTTATGTTCTTTCCAGGACATTAGCAAAGTATACTAGTTTCGAATGTATGGAGTATACATTGGACTGGACCGATATTGCAACTAAGTTAAGATATTACAAACTTACCGTTATACATATCTTTCCAAGTCAATATCAGTAGTTGATCTTAAGATTGAAAAGAATCTAAATCCTGATATGCTTGGGCTCAACTCAGGAGTGCTATTCATGTTCTTTGATTTATTAGTTAAGCCTACTTTTGGGTCAGGGTGATACGTATATTTTGGGAACATGATAGTATGATTGAGTGGGAGTGCTGAACATAAATATGGAATCTATAGCTTCTACTGGTGTATAGAAGTTAAGTGATGATTCCCTTCGAGCTTAGCAAATAGAAGTAAATGGATGAGCTCTTGTTTAACTGACTAATTATTAGATCACTAAACACCATTTACAGGTAGCTAAGTGTTTTAAGGGGCAAAATACATTGAGGGGTGAGAACGGTAAAGAAATCCCATCTCGATGTAAATCATCTATATAGAGGATCTTTAAATCACAATAAGATTATAACAATGGTTAAATGAGATAGTATATTGGTATCGTGAAACATACAATATGCTCTATATAAGTCTGAGAGTGCAATTCTAAGTTCTAAGAGTGGATTCAACGAAGAATTAATAAGTAGGAATTTACTTGGTAAATTTGGTTCACTTATTGGAAGCTCAGCATATAGATCCATGGTCCCCATTCTAGTTGAGAACATTCTGCTTATAAGACTCATTAATTGATTCGTGATTGATCAATTATAATTCTAAAGTTAGACTATGTCTGATTTTATGAATTTTCACTATTCAGGGGTGAAATTGTAAGGAAAAGAGTTTTTCTGGGTTTATTTATTTATTAATGGACTTTATATGTCTAATTAATAATTAAATTAAATGACAATATTATTTAATAATGTATTTTAATTATTAAATAATTAGTTTTGGCATTTAAAAGGTTAGAATTGGAAAATTGGCATTTTTGAGAAAATAGAGATAAAATTTGATAAAATTGCAAAATTAAGTGGGGCCCATTACAACACCTATGGCCGGCCACTTATAAGGCTTTTTCAAATTAATATTTTCATTATTTTAATGCCAAATAATTCTAAACCTAAACCTAGTAAGTTGCCTATAAATAGAAAGTGATGGCTCATTCACAACACATGCTTTCATAAGCCTTTCTGACAGAAATTTCTCTCTTCAGAAAAACTGAGCCTTCCCTCACTCTCTACCTTGGCCGAAACCTCTCTCCCTCTTTTCCTTCATCTTTTTCGTGACCCTAGTGAAAGAGTAAGTGCCCACACACGATAAGCTTGATAACTCAATCATAGATTGGAAGGCCGTGAAGGATCAAAGCTTGAAGAAGAAGGAGATTCGGGCTCGGATCTTGATTATACTCGCTACGTAAAGGAATCAAGGGTTAGAAATCTGAGTGGAAGGAGACATTTATTCCGCTGCATCAATGTAAGGTTTTCTTAACTTTATATGTGTTTATTTTATCGTTTTAGAAAGTTCATATTTAGGATGTTAATAAACATACTTGTGAGTAGATCTAAGATCCTGGTAAAATAATTCCCAACAACTGGCCTCAGAGCCATGGTAATTGATTTACTTGCATGTAATTTGGACTTTAAAACGATTGTTTGTATGTTCTTTGGATGGTATTATGTTGTATTGAGTGTTATTTGATGATTGATTGATGATTATGAAATTTTCGTGAAAAATAATTGTTATTTCGGTTCTGGAATTATTTTTATTGGATAGTATGGAAAAAATTAAGCAAGTTAGCCTTTTACAGAACTCAATTTGGATTTTATTTGAATTAGTTATGATTTTTTGAAGATTTGACAAAATCGGTTTGTCTTGATAGTTTCCTGCGATCGCAGAACTGTCCGTACAGTTTCGAATTTTTTCAATTTTCTTCAATTTTTCATACTTTTTCATGGAATTAACTTCCAATTTTTTGTATGGTTTTATATATATACTATTACTATTCCTAATTCAATTCTAATTATCATTTTGAATTAATTTAATATTTTTTTAAATTTAATTCAAGATATTAGTGTAATTTGAATTTGAATAGAACTAGTATTTATCCTTTTGCTTAAAAATTTATCTTATTTTTAAATTTGATTATATTTTTTTTAAATTTAAGGTCAGATTTTTTTTGGATATTTAAAATATCTTTTAAGATATTTATAATATCTTTTAAGATATTTAAAAATATCTTATCTTTTAAGATATTTATAATATCTTTTTAAGATATTTATAATATCTTTTAAGATATTTAAAAATATCTTATCTTTTAAGATATTTTAAAAATATCTTATCTATTAAGATTTTTTAAATCTTTTTAGATATTTTGACCTTATTTAAATTTAAAATAAGATATTTATAATCATGTAATTTTAAATAGATATAAGATATTTTGCTAACTTTTAAATTTTGTTATTTTATTTATTTAAATTAAATTTAAAAATCTGAAAAGATATTTTATTTATCTTTTCTAATTTTTATTTAATTTTTAATTTTAAAATAACATTTAATTTTTAAAAAGTAGTTAGCAAATTTTGAAATGATATTTAGGTTGGTTGAAACCTAATTTTTCAAATAGTAGGTTTAATTTTAAATTTTTTTTAAAATAATTTCGAAATTTTAAATATTTTTTATTTTTTTTTATTTTTCGAAATTAATTAAATTTTTTTTATTTTTTTCGAAATTAATTAAAATATTTTATTTAATTATTTATTTTTCGAAATTATTTATTTAAAATTAAATAAATCCTACTTCCAACTATCCAGCTAACCTTGTTGCAGGAGTATGTGTTTTTAGCTTGTATGTAAGTTTTAAAAACCTATTATTACTTGATTGCAAATAGCCATGGTTACTTTTTGCCGCATCTAATGATCCGATGGCTCCACTTGGTCGAAGTAAATAATTTGTAACGGGTAAATTTTACAATCTTCTTTCATCTGTGTATGACCTAGCAACATGATAGGATCCATCCAAAGTGTGCCTGTGTGAGCCTATATGTTTATTTTATTATATAGATGCATATAGGTTGTTGCTAAATAAAATGTCACACCATGATAGATTTTATTTAGGTCCATTTAGTTATTGGACCTATTCAATTAATAACAGTTATTCATTTTAAGGTTAAATTCCTCTCTTTTGGGCCTTGTGTGAGAGTTGGGTGCCATAGAAGTGGGTACGACATACTGAACCCAGCACCCCCTCACATGAACTACCCCAATTGTGAAGGCCCATTTGCCTGATTTGAATAACTGTACTAGGTTAATTATATTAGTTTGACCTAATAAAATTGAATTAGCAACATAATTAACTTTTAAATTATATGAAAATTTATTTTCATTTTAATATTTTAAAGTTAATTTTAAGAAAAACACTTTTAGTTTAGATATTATTTCTAGATAAACTATTTGTATTTTTCTTGTATTTAATTAAATATAGAATTTTAACTAACTAAGATTCTTTCTGGAGCTTATTTAATTAAATATTCCTATTTAAGTTATAAATTAGTTGTATCAACTGATTTTTCTTAACTAACTTAAATTTGAATATTTGATTTAAATTTTAAATCAAGTTGAGGAATCTTAGGCATTAGTTATTAAAGATTCTTAAGATATTTTTTTTAAGTTAATATCTTTTCAAATATTAACTTAAAATGGAATATTTTAGATATTTTTTGGTTGATATTTTTTTAAATATTAACTTCAAAAGATATCTTCAAATTAAGTGGTTACAACTTAATTTGTGATATTTAATTAAATCTAGATTTGAAATTATTTAAGTTTTAGATTTTTTCTATATAACTTAAATTAGATATTTTTCAAATTTTTGAAAAGATACTTAGTCAAATAAGATATTTTCTAGATAGTAATTTCTAGACTACTTATTATTTCTAATATTTAAATAGGAAAATATTATACTTTTGTGAAATTAATTATTTAAATAATTAATTTTGGTACAATTTTATTAAGTATATTTTTCCTAGTATTAAATAGAAATTAATAATTAAGGCTTCTCTACACTTAATTATTATTTCTTGAATTTAATATATTTAATTAACTTGAAAAATCTAAATATCTAAGTTGATTTTCATCATGATACTTAAATATTTATTGATTTTTCATGACACTTAATTAAATCAAAAATTATTTTTAGGTTGAAATTTAATTTTTCAACTTAAATTTAAATAATTTTCAAAATATATATTTTTCTTTATTTTATTAATCAATTTCGAAATTGCATTTTAATTATGCAATATTTTCGAATTTTTGAAAAATAGATTGAGTTGTAAATTAATTATTTATTTTAATTAATTCTTGGACCAACTCAAGTCAATGATTTTTTCATTTAATAGATTAATTTAAAATAAGTGAATTTAAAATATATATATTATTAGAAATTGAATTAACTAGTCAAAAGAATATCTAGATAGGTGATATTTTTGCTTGAAGTATTGCTTTTCTATTTTTATTATTTTCGAAAATTGTATAGTTTTTTATACTTAATTTTCGAACCCAATAAATATATTCTCAAAGGAAATTTTTAAGTTGCTAATTATTTATTTAATTCAACTTAAATTAATTTCCTTAATATTTATATTTAAGATTATTACTAAGATGGAAATAATTAATTTTATTTCAATCACCATCTAGTGTAATTTTATAAATATTATATTAAATTCTTATTTTTTAATTTTAATTCTTAAATAGAATTTAATGAGATTTATTTATTAGAATAATAAGAAAATACATTTTAAACAATGAGCTTTATTATTATTAAGATATTCGATCTCCATTGTGGGTTTTACACCGCGTTTGTTTTAGTGAGTAATCCTCCCTAATGGAGGAACGTTCATTAGCAATTTCGCACCGTTTTATCTCGCATGATAAGTGGTTTGTAAGTGTTTTATATGGTATAGATCACCCTAATGGTGGCGACCATATTTGACTTGCAAATTGCGAAACAATGGTAGAAGCTCATGAGATAGAATAGCCTTGACTCTCGCCTAAACGGGACAACGGCCGGATTCGATCTTGATCGAATAAAAGGTTGCTAGAATGTTTAACATTTTAGATGAGCTGACAACTCTATTCAATGGATGGTAGCTTTGACTCTCGCCTAAACGGGACACTGATATCAGTTTGTTGAAAACCTTGGAAATTATTTAGGATTGAATTTTTAAGTATTTTCTCATATCATTCCTACTTGCTATGTGCTTATAATTTCTGAATTGATTTTGTGTGTTAAACCATCATTAATTTCTATTTGTTGATTTCTATTATTTTGTAGTATCCTGTTTGTCAAAATGAATCCCATGTTATCACTGTTGACTGAAAACAAGCTGAATGGATCTAACTTTAATAAATGGAATGAGAACATTAATATTGCTCTCATAGGACAAAGTGCCTTGTTTGTTTTAAGCGAGCCGTCACTGAAGTGCACAGGGAAAATGCAACCAAAGCTGTGAAAGAAAAGTATGAGCGTTGGCAGAAGGCAAATGACAAAGCTCTATACTTTATGCTTTCTAGCATGGTTGACACCCTCAAAACTCGGTTTTCTAAAACTGAGAAGGCTGCTGAAGTTATGACGAAGTTAAATGAGCTATTCGGTAAGGCATCACTTCGGTCACGCTTTGACGCGACTAAGAAGTACATTAACGCACGGATGGAACCTCATCAATACGTGCGTGATCATGTTCTCCTCATGTCCGCTTATTTCCAAGAAGCCCGGGATCATGGTGCTTTGAAATGGACAAGTGCTACTCAAGTAAGTCTTATCTTGAACGACTCGACTCCAGCATTTCTACCATACACATCAAATTATGTCATGAATAAGAAGGAAATTGACTTTCATGAATTAGTCAATGACCTTCAAACTTATGAAAATTTGATTGGAGGACCCAAGAAGAAAGGGAGTAAACCTCATCCCGGTAATGGTAATGGGACGATGAAACACGAAGCAAATGTCGCCTCTGCTTCAAAGCCCAAATCGAAGAAGAAGTGGAAGAACACCAAGAAGCGAACAAAAGTCATGAAAAAGACTGCTCCTTCTGGTGATGCTACACTTAAAGGAAAGTGTTTCCACTGCAATGAAAAAGGCCATTGGAAACCCCAATGTCCTAAACTTCTTGCAAAGAAACAAGGTATTTCCTTTCATAAACTTTAAGAGTTTTAGTGAATTATTATCCAATTGGATTTATAATTCTGGACTAACTTTGTTTATTTGTTTTCTTCTTCTTATAGGCCAAGCTACTTGAACTCAATTGAGTTGGATCGGCAAAATTTGGACCAAGGGTGAAATCGTCCGAGATGAAGATGAAGCTCTTCAATTTATTTTTTGAATTAATTGTTTTAGTTTAAAGACAATTTGGATTTCAAATTTTAGTTAGGGATATTTATCCCTGTTACTATCATATTGTTGCAATATTTTTTTATTATTAATAAAGTTTATTTTTTCGAAATTCCCTATTGCAATTTATGAGATTGAGCTTCATTTAATTTATCTTCATCAATTATTACCACATTATATTTGTATGTTTGTATGTGTAAGTGTTTTTATTATTGATGCAAATTCTATAATATTTACAACTCTTCATAGAGTTATATTATATAAACATTAGAAATTATTTCTATGTTTATCATAATTGTTAATTCTCATACAATTATTAAGAATTTGTTTAATAAAAGGATCTTATGATCTGATAGGGGTGGAGAAAAGTTAAGAAAACTATGCAGTTCAACGATCTTTTATATCTAATGAACTCTGGATAGTATTCAACTCCACAAAAACTCTATCACACAGAGAATCATGATCTTTACAACCTTTAGGGGTGGATCATAATCTCTATATACTTAGGGGTGGAGGTTATCCATAGTACCCTATATGTATATTCTTAGGGGTGGAGTCTATTCCACAATTCCCTATGAAACACATATCTTGTTTAAACATAGAAGTAATATAATGAGTCAGCTATTGTCAATATAAATTCTTGATCTTGATTGTATGTTCCATTTCAATTTTACTGTTGTAAGTAAGAGTTTGATACCTTTGAAAGCTCTTTGTTAAAGTTTCACACTACCTTAATTGAGTGGGAGAATTTTAAAGTTCTATACCCATCTTTATTAGGTTGATAATTGTGATAGGTACTTAAGAACACTACTGAAAAGCAAATCTAACCATTCACATGGATAGGTATAGCTTATCAGAATTATGAGAATAAGATAAAGAACTCTAGTTCAGTCTATTCGAATGACTTGAGCCAAGAATTCTTAATCCTCATAAAATTTGATGGTATCTTAATTTTGATTACTTTATCTCTGGCATGTATTTTTCACTTCAAATACTAGTCTGCCATGTTGATGACTTAGTCTTAACTTAAAGTTTCAGACTAATACAAAAGTCACAACTAGGTAACTCTCCAAACAATCAGAGGTTAAAAGTATTATTTAACCAGACATCTGCTATTGAGTGGGAGCTATCTGAGATGTAATCAAATAGGGAACATTAGAAGATATTCAAGAAGGATTTATGAAAGTGATCTATATGTCAGATATTAAGGAACTGTTATCAGTTGTCTTTGTATCACACCATCTAATTTCGAAATTCTTAAGATGGTGCTTACTTTGGGGGTGGAGGAATTATTGTATAATAATTCAAGCTCTACCAGAGAAGAACTATAACTTGGTCTATTCGAAAATACCAGAAAGTTATATCACTGAAGAAAAGTCTACACTGTATTATCTCAATTACATATTTTAAAATATGAGAGATATGTCCTCTGTTAATTCAGATGTACTTTTAAAACAGTAAAGATTTCAGTATCCCTTGATGAGTAAAGCATATAGTAAAGGATGTTTCATAAGAGTATTTATGAACTTGTTTCCAGAAGTTTGGGTGGATTCAAATATACTACACTTGATCTGAAGATCAAGACATCAGATTGACCTATTTGCGCAGTTTGTTTTATATTAGTGCAAGTGGGAGTTTGTTAGGTTTTATGCCCTAAATAAAACTCTTTACAATCTGATTAGTTATCAATATAAGAAATTTGAAGTGATTGATGTTTGCATGAATTTTACATGCTAATGGTTTAATATGTTTAATAAGTTTATTACATTCATACACACAAAATCAGTTAAATCCAGATCATATGTTTATTCACAATTACAGTATCGTCAACACAGTGGAATGTGATTGTGATCATATGAATCAAAAGTTTTGGTCCCTGTTTCATCAGTGTTATTGGATTTACACTAATGTGATAATCAGCGATGATGTGTACTTACACTTGGAGTAAGTGTTATGTTCTTTCCAGGACATTAGCAAAGTATACTAGTTTCGAATGTATGGAGTATACATTGGACTGGACCGATATTGCAACTAAGTTAAGATATTACAAACTTACCGTTATACATATCTTTCCAAGTCAATATCAGTAGTTGATCTTAAGATTGAAAAGAATCTAAATCCTGATATGCTTGGGCTCAACTCAGGAGTGCTATTCATGTTCTTTGATTTATTAGTTAAGCCTACTTTTGGGTCAGGGTGATACGTATATTTTGGGAACATGATAGTATGATTGAGTGGGAGTGCTGAACATAAATATGGAATCTATAGCTTCTATTTGGCAAATAGAAGTAAAGGATGATTTCCTTCGAGCTTAGCAAATAGAAGTAAATGGATGAGCTCTTGTTTAACTGACTAATTATTAGATCACTAAACACCATTTACAGGTAGCTAAGTGTTTTAAGGGGCAAAATACATTGAGGGGTGAGAACGGTAAAGAAATCCCATCTCGATGTAAATCATCTATATAGAGGATCTTTAAATCACAATAAGATTATAACAATGGTTAAATGAGATAGTATATTGGTATCGTGAAACATACAATATGCTCTATATAAGTCTGAGAGTGCAATTCTAAGTTCTAAGAGTGGATTCAACGAAGAATTAATAAGTAGGAATTTACTTGGTAAATTTGGTTCACTTATTGGAAGCTCAGCATATAGATCCATGGTCCCCATTCTAGTTGAGAACATTCTGCTTATAAGACTCATTAATTGATTCGTGATTGATCAATTATAATTCTAAAGTTAGACTATGTCTGATTTTATGAATTTTCACTATTCAGGGGTGAAATTGTAAGGAAAAGAGTTTTCTGGGTTTATTTATTTATTAATGGACTTTATATGTCTAATTAATAATTAAATTAAATGACAATATTATTTAATAATGTATTTTAATTATTAAATAATTAGTTTTGGCATTTAAAAGGTTAGAATTGGAAAATTGGCATTTTTGAGAAAATAGAGATAAAATTTGATAAAATTGCAAAATTAAGTGGGGCCCATTACAACACCTATGGCCGGCCACTTATAAGGCTTTTTCAAATTAATATTTTCATTATTTTAATGCCAAATAATTCTAAACCTAAACCTAGTAAGTTGCCTATAAATAGAAAGTGATGGCTCATTCACAACACATGCTTTCATAAGCCTTTCTGACAGAAATTTCTCTCTTCAGAAAAACTGAGCCTTCCCTCACTCTCTACCTTGGCCGAAACCTCTCTCCCTCTTTTCCTTCATCTTTTTCGTGACCCTAGTGAAAGAGTAAGTGCCCACACACGATGTGATAACTCAATCATAGATTGGAAGAGCGTGAAGGATCAAAGCTTGAAGAAGAAGGAGATTCGGGCTCGGATCTTGATTATACTCGCTACGTAAAGGAATCAAGGGTTAGAGATCTGAGTGGAAGGAGACATTTATTCCGCTGCATCAATGTAAGGTTTTCTTAACTTTATATGTGTTTATTTTATCGTTTTAGAAAGTTCATATTTAGGATGTTAATAAACATACTTGTGAGTAGATCTAAGATCCTGGTAAAATAATTCCCAACACATATAATTGTAACAAAATAATTAAATATCATTTAAAAATAATTAATTATTTGAAAATCTATTATAAGAAGAGAATTTTAATTTGTGTCAAAAAAAGTTTAATTTTTGTAAAAAAATTAATTTTATTATAAATATTATAATTAAATGGCTTAATTATTAAAATAATTCAAGTAAGGATTTAAATATAAATATTAATTGCTAAAAGAGGTGTTGTTGAATATTTAATTAATTATTTTAAAAAAATAGTTAATTATAATTAATTAATTCTAAAAAAGGAATGTCTACTATTTAATTAATTATTTTAAGAAAATAGTTAATTATAATTAATTAATTCTAAAAAAGGAGAGTCTACCTATTAGTAACCTGCTATTACATGTCAAAGAAAAATAGAACCATATGGTTACAATAAAAATGTAACTATTGAATAGTCACCCATAATATATAAATATATAGATAAAAAGAAAAAGGAAAATAAAGGATTCTTAAAATTGTTTCAGTCAGATGAGTATATATATATATATATTTAGTGTATCGTGACTTTGAAACAATTCAAGAACTTTAACAAAATACTTACATTGAGGCTTAGGCAGAGACTCATGCTTGAATCTTGGGCAGAGACTCGTGCTGATAACGTGTTATAAAATAATATAAAATAGATGAGAAGAAAGAAGAAGAAGAGAGAAAGAGAAAGTGAATGAGAATTTCTCAGTTGTTTATTTCAATGGGGTGAACCTCTATTTATACAAATACAAGAGTAAATATTAAGAAACTAAGAAAAAGGGAAACTAAGAAAAAGATGAATGTTGATTACAATTAATGGTAATAAATAAAAGATTTGGACATCTACATAATTATTAAAATTTATAGCAGAAATATATATTTTCACTAACTAAAATGCATGTACATTTTTTTCTTGATTTTTTTTTTCAGGGGGCGACTGCCCCATCTCGCCTTAATGTGAGTCTGCCCATGGTTTAGATATTCATAGTAATAGTTTTAGTCTAATTTATTATTTAGTACTTTTTTTAAGCTTTTGTATATTTTCTTAAAAATATATAAATAAGAATCTAAATTATAATTATGACAAAAAAAAAAGGAAATAAAACCAATAAAATTAATTAAAGTTATTTTGATTTTTGAGTTTTTTTTTTTTTTTGAAATCTTGAAGTTAGTTAATTTTTATCGAGTGAATGTGAATATTGAACTTTCTAAATGTTTTTAATTACTATTAAATTAATTAATTACAGGTTAACTTTTTAAATTAATTAATTAATTGTAGTTTAATTAAGTATATTTATATTATTTTTTATGTCTGTATATGTTGACCGAGGTTTCTGGCAACCAATAAAATATTATAAGATTATAGAGCTGTAAGAAAATTAGAGAAGGACTTTTACGTTGTTGGGGCGTTAATGAGCCTTAGTCCACGAGTCTATCTTATTTATGGATGTATTTAATACAGAGAATGAATTTGGTGAGTGTTTCACTCTTATAAATACAGAGAATGTTCTTGGTGAGTGTTTACTCTTCTTGCTCTTGTGCAAACCAAGATTCTCGACCCCATTTAATGAGCTTTGAGGGGGTATTTATAGTGTTTTTGGTGGGGGATCCCCAGAACTATTGTACAAGTGTATCTGTAAGTATCCATAAAGTTGGGCATTCCCAATGAATATACCATAAGCAATGCATGGTCAAATCCCTAGGTGTTGTAGGGCTTTTATGTGGAATGTCCTTATTGTCTTTTGACTGATGTGACTCTTCACAGTGTAGTCGTCGATAGACTTAAATGATCATTACTTTGTAGCTGCAGGTTGGGGGTTGTGCCGTCAGACTTTATTGCGTGTAGCAGTCCCAACACTCTTCCTCCCATGCGGCATTAAATTCGACTTGATTGCTCAGGGGAAGCCTGACACCTCGCGGAGATGCCTTAGCGTTACTTGGGCTTCTGGGAGCATATGAGGCTCCCTATGCCTTCTCCGGGAGGCATGTCCCGGATGCTCCCTTATTACATAAAGACTTAGCAAATAGTTTGAATGCTAAGTTGTTTGATCCACGCGTCCTTGTCTGGTTGGTCCACATATATTGGGCAAAATCAGGGGCAACATTTACCCCCCAAGCCTTATTTATTTGAAAAATAAAACAAGGCTTGTTCAAGTGCCTTCGGTCGACTCCTCGGTTTCCTGGCACGAGCTCTGAGCGCGTGAGGGTGCATTTAATGATGGCTTTTAATGCAGCGATTCACTTTTCACAGAGATCGATTTGTTTCACGCCCATTGATTGATACGGTGCATTAATGGTGGCAGACGGATACTCAAACGTTTCCACTGCCTTAATTACAAATCAATTCGATCCGTTGATCTTTGAGAATTCGAATCGTGCGTTTCCCCAACCGTTCGATTGGTAGGTGATAGTGTCTGTTCCTCATGCATTTTTGCCTATTAAAGCCACCACCTTTCCTTCATTTCGGTTACTTCCCATTTCTTGCCAACTTTGCTCAAGTTTCCTAGAGAGAAAAAATCCTTAGACCAAGAGAACACCTTCGAACACTCTGCAAATTTCCCAGTCCGCCTTCGTTCATTACTGTCAATCCCTCTTATCTTTGTTTGATCTACACCAGAACCCTCAGTCTCGACACTTTAGTGTAAGTTTCTTGCACCCCTTGCTTTACTGTTAATGTACATGGCATGCTTTACTTATATGTTCGTTTTTTTTGGGTTTGGTATTTGAAATTTCTGGGAATGCACTCTTTTGGATTTTTCACGTAACAGGTCTAGATTCACCATTTCTGGTGTTAGGACTACTCTTGTCACGTATTTGTTATTATTTTTTGCAAAGGACCATACGTTCTTCGTATACTGGTCGTCTAGGGCATAGAGGAGACTGCTTTTTCTCAATTTTCTGCCCTTTCTTTTTCTTTTATGCGCAATGTCGTCTTTTGCGAATTTATTGCACCCGACTTTTGTCCAGGAAATCCTTCTAGGGTTTTCTGTTTGACAGATGTCCAGATGGGGCCTCTTTCCAACGGTTAGGGGACCCCCATTCCCTTTTTCTTGGCTTAGGGTTTGGTACGAGGCCTAACTGCTGGAATCTTAACTCTTTTTTCAGAATCAAAACATGTCTGCATCTGGTTCAAAGTCGTCCAAGAAGAAAGGTAAGCGTCTGGCTACCCTTGAAGATGTTTCATTGGAACCCGTTGCCCAGTAGGGGTATAAGACTCGGGCCACCGGATGGGAGGCGGCAGAGCTTCACTCCACCCTAACCTGCCCCCACCAGCTGGAGAACATCGTGGAGGTGGCTGGAATCAAACCCTCAACATCCGGGACGTATCACCGGCCACCCCGTGATGCAGAGATGCCCAACCATAACTATGGCGGCTTCGGGGCTTGGAGTCAAACGAACCTGATGGCTAGGGCCATGCTTCCTCTTCAAGACTACTTTGTTAATTTTTTAGTTTTTTTCGGCCTTGCGCCATACCAACTGATTCCTCAAGCATACCGCCTGCTCTCAAGCTTATTTATTTTTTACTCCGCCCGTGGATTAGGCTCTCCCAGTCCGGCGGAGATTTTGTATTTTTATGAACTCGTTTCTGTCCCCAAAAAGGGGGACAAATTTAAAGATGGTTTTTATGGATTCCGGGCCCACCCTGCCAATGATGGGGTGGTCCCTTATAATAGGCAAACTCATGTTAAGTTGTATCGCCACCGTTCCTTCTTCTCCTCCGACATCCGAGCAGTGGAGCACCCGGAGCTTCTCACGGAGTGGGTTAGGATTCCTCCCTATGAGCGGACCGCGCCTACTCAGGTCTTTCTCCATAGGGCCAAGGTCTTTGCAACTTATGACCGGGCAGAACTTGACGTTGGGGGCATGGTCACAACGGAGAATTGCCGGAAGGCCAAGCTCATCTTGCCGCACCAATCAGTGGAGGACTCTAACCTTCTAAGGTTATTTGCCCGAATGTGAGGGTGCCTGCCGCGGAGAAGACCTTCCGGGACAAAATCATCGCCACTGCCGAGAAGAAGTACCAGGAATATCTCTACCGGAAGGCTCAGGAGAAAGCTTACTCCAAGGCTCAGGCAGCTTTCGGGAGGCCACTTCGCGTGGGGAGCCCAGTCGAGGGGAGAAGCCAGTCGATCGCTAGGAAGCCCCTTCGCATTGGGGACTCGGCTGAGAGAAGGGCTTCCAGGCCAAAGCCTTCGGATCAGGAGCCGAACACTGGGGCTCCTGGCGCCAGCACTTCTGGCTCCGGTAAGTCTCCTTTAGCAGTACATTACATACCTTCCGTTGGCGAATATGCCAGTCTTAGGCCTGTAGGGTTCGATGAGCGTCTCCATAGGTTTAGGATGCCCTCGACCCGGTGGGGAGACCATATGAAGGAATATTATTTTTCCAACTTAGGAGATTTCCTAGGTCGGTCCCGGATGGGTTCTGGTCCTCCAGAGCCCGTTCCCTTAGACCCTTCGGCTTACATTTCTTCCAACTGGTTCCGGCCTTCAGACAGCTATCTCGGAGATGATGCTGCCAGCGTTAAGATTGAGAACTTTGCTAGGGCCGAATTAGAGAGTCAGGGTAGGACTAGCTTGATTGCTATATCTGAGTGTTTGTTGTTTTCCATGGATGTTCTAACACTTGCCTTTTTTCTTTTGTTGTAGCAGGTACTTCCATGGATGCCATTCTGGCCGAACTTGCCGGGGCTCACACTCCCGATGCTCCCCTTCCTTTAACTTCCTCCCAGATGGCCACCCCCTTGAAAGCTTCTTCCAGTGCCCCTCCAGACACTATTGAATTAGTGGATGAGGAGGAGGTGCTTCCGGGAGAAGGTCAAGAAAAGCAATGGGGCTTTTCTGAGGAAGTTAAAGAAGGTAAAGAAGAGCAACGGGCTCTTCCTGAGGAAGTTGAAGAAAGTGAAGAAGAGCAAGAAGTTGCTCTGATTCGCAAGCGCAAGGGCAAGATGGTTGCCCAGGAAGAGCCCAAACGGCAACGGAGAGCTGATACTCCGGCCCATGGTCTTGATGGCGGGATCTCTCTCGAGATGGAGGAACACACAGCCCCTCCCAACATTGTACTGACTCCGGTTCCTGGAGATGAGGCGAGACAGGAGCTCCGGATAGCTAAACACAACTACCCAGGCGGTTCGCTGCTTGTGCATCCTTGAATTCCATCTTCCAAGTCCAGGATCTCAGCCACTCCCTCACCGTGGTAAGTATTTTGTAGTTTACTTGTCTCCTTATTTTTTCCCTTAAAGATTCTTACTCATACTTGTATCCTTTCCCAGCTTGCTGCTGAGGCCGGCCGCCTTTCCAAGAACATAATTAATCATGGCTTCGTCCTGTTCGACTTTGGGGGCATGGACGAAGTTAAGAAGATCCTTCAAGACCTGACTGCTGAAAGGCGGCTTTATCAGGAGGATGCCGAGCGCCGGGAGGCCCTTGCCAAGGCCAGTGAGGAAGAGGCCAGGCAGAGGGAGGCACAAGCGGAGGTGATGATCCGGGAGGAGGCCCTTCGGAGGGATAGGCTGGAGGCCAGACACCATGAGGAGCTGAGAGCGGAGAGCGAAGCTGCTGCTAAGGCCAGGCGTGAGCTTCGGGAGGCTAGGGAAGCCTTGGATGAAATGGCTGCCAAGGTGAAGTCCTTAGAGGAAGTTCACCAAGCAAACTTGGAGTCTAGGGCCAGCCTGGCCGTGGAGCTGAAGGAGCTCAAGGACTTCAAAGACCAAGCCTTGAAGAAGGCAAAGAAGGATGAGCTCCTTTCTCCCACTTCCTGCAGCCGGTGCATCAAGCGTTTCGACGATGGCGTTTACATGGCCTGGTCTACAAATGACCAGAATATCAAGCTTAACTTCTATCCCAAACCTGCAGAGATGATTACAAAATTCCGGGAGAAGAAGAAGAAGCTTGATGTCATGCTGGAGGCGCGCATTGGTCCTCGCCTTCCTCCTTGTATCGACTAGGCCACCTTGAGTTCCACCCAGTACAACCAAGATTTTACTTTCTTTCTTCTTTTTTTTTTTTTTTATTTACAGCTAATTATCTTGTACTTAAGACCATTTCTATTTACATAGCTGTTTTTGTTTTTTTTTTAAAGGGGGAGACAATATCTAAGGCCTGTCCCCGGGCCCTTTGTATATATTTTGACCTGCCCTTAGGGCTAGGATTTTTATATATTTATACATGATCTTTTTTGGTGCACATATCTTTCTTTTGGACCTGCCCTTTGGGTCAGGATGTTTATACATATGCTTTTCATTTTTCTTTTTTTGTCCACACTCTTTTTTTTTTTGACCTGCCCTTTGGGTCAGGATATTTTGACCTGCCCTTTGGGTCAGGATATTTTGACCTGCCCTTTGGGTCAGGGTGACCTGCCCTTTGGGAGGATATTTTACTTAGTTTGTTTTTTTGTCTGTCCGTGTGGTATACCTTAGTACCCCCCTGAGTGGCATAGAAACTTTGTTTTTAAGGCACTCAGTTTTATTTAACATGTGGAGGATGTATACATTTAGACGGTACAAACTCTTTAAACAAAATCTAAGTAACACTTTTGGCTATTGGTAATATTTTCTGAGGTGATCGGTGTTCAAGGCCCTTGGCACGATGGTTCCGTCCATCCTTTTTAGCTTGTAAGTGCCTGCACCGATTTCGTCCTCGATTTCATATGGTCCTTCCCAATTTGGTCCAAGTACCCCCACTCCGGGTTCTTGGGTGGCTGGGAAGACTCTTCTTAAGACCATATCCCCAATAGCAAACTTTCTGTTTTTAACTTTGGAGTTAAAATATTTGGGCACCTTCTTTTGATAAGCTGCCATCCGTATTTGAGACTCGTCCCGGAGTTCTTCAACTTGATCCAGAGCTTCTTGAAGCAAGGCCTGATTCGTGGCTGGATCGTAAGTCGTTCTCCTGTGGGACGGGAATAACGTTTCTACCGGGACCATCGCTTCGCAACCGTACGCCATTGAAAAAGGCGAGTGGCCGGTCGTGGTTCTAGGGGTCGTCCGGTAGGCCCATAACACTCTGGCAACTCTTCGGGCCAGTTGTTTTTGCAGGCCAAAATTTTTTTTTTTCAGGGTGACCTTTAGGATTTTATTGACTGTTTCTGCTTGACCGTTTGTTTGCAGTCTTGCCACTGCGGAGAAGCTTTTCACTACTCCCTGTTGGTTGCAGAAGTCAGTAAATTCTTCGCAATCAAATTGCTTTCCATTGTCAAAGACTATTTTATGAGGCAGGCCATATCGACACACTATGTTTTTGATAACAAAGTCTAGTGCTTTTTTAGCAGTTATAGTCTTCATGGGCTCAGCCTCCGTCCATTTGGTGAAGTAGTCTACTGCTACTATTGCATACTTTACTCCTCCCTTTCCTGTTGGCAGGGACCCAATAAGATCTATTCCCCAAACCGCGAAGGGCCAGGGACTAGTCATCAGGGTAATTTCATTGGGAGGAGCTCTCGGTATGTTCGCGAACCTTTGGCACGAATCATACTTTTGGACGTAGTCTATACAATCTTTTTTCATTGTCGGCCAGAAGTATCCCTGTCTCAATATTTTCTTTGAGAGACAGGGTCCTCCTGTATGATCTCCACAGAACCCTTCGTGGACCTCTAGCATGATTTGTCTAGCTTCAGGGTCCGATACACACCTTAAATAAGGCATGCTGAGTCCTCTTCGGTAGAGAATTTGATCCATCATTACATAACGATGAGCCTGATACTGAATCTTTCGAGACAGTGCCCTTTCTTGGGGCAACACACCTTTTGTTATGTATTCTATGATGGGGACCATCCAGCTGGGTTCTTGCCCAACCGTTATTGAGGTCTCTTTTACTTTGATGCTTGGCTCTGCCAAGCGTTTGACTGGTACTACCCCCAGCCCTTCGATTTCACTATCTGAAGCTAACTTAGCCAGACAGTCCGCGTGAGCGTTCTTTTCCCGGGGGATTCTTTCTACTTTGTAGTCCGTGAACTCGTGGAGCAGCTCTCGGACTATTGTTACATACGCATCCATTCGCTCGCCGCGTGTTTGGTACTCTCCCGATATTTGATTTACGACCAGCTAGGAATCGCTATAGACTTCCACTCTTTTGGCCCCTACGGCTTTCGCTAACCTCAGCCCTGCTATCAAGGCCTCGTATTCTGCCTCATTGTTTGAAGCTGGGAAATCGAATCGTAGGGCTGCCTGGAGTCGTAGTCCGGTCGGGGATATCATTTCCACTCCTGCTCCAGATCCATTTTCAATAGAGGCTCCGTCCACAAGCACTCTCCATGTGGGGACCGATGGTGTTGGCGCATTTGTGGTTGACTCGGCTTCATTGCATTCGGTAATGAAGTCTGCCAAGGCTTGGCCTTTTATGGAGATTCGGGGAACGTAGTGTAAATCGAACTGGCTTAACTCTATTGCCCACTTGAGGAGCCTTCCGGATGCTTCTGGTTTTTGGAGGACTTGCCGGAGCGGGTGGTTGGTCAGTACCTTGATCGGATGTGCTTGAAAATATGGCCTTAATTTTCTTGAGGCCATCAGGAGGCAGAAAACCAGTTTCTCGATGATGGGGTACCTTGTTTCTGCTCCTATCATGCGCTTGCTAACATAGTACACGGGATGTTGAGTTTTTTCTTCTTTCTGGACTAGGGCAGCGCTGACCGCGTGCTCGGAGACAGCCAAATATAGAAATAGGTCCTCTCCGAGAATAGATTTTGACAGGATAGGAGGCTTGGCCATATGTTCTTTAAGCTTCTTGAATGCCTCCTCGCATTCGTCCGACCACTCAAACTTTTGACACTTCTTCAGTATGTTGAAGAAGGGGATGCACTTGTCTGTAGACCGTGAGACGAAACGCCTCAGGGCAGCAACCTTTCCGGTTAGGCTCTGTACATCTTTATGCTTTTTGGGGGATGGCATGCTCAAGAGGGCTTGGATTTTCTCTGGGTTTGCCTCAATCCCCCTCTGGCTGACGATGAAGCCTAGGAACTTCCCTGACTTGACCCCAAAGGTGCATTTCTTTGGGTTGAGCTTCATGCCGTATCTCCGGACTACCTCAAAACACTCCTCTAAGTCGTCCGCATGGCTATTGCATGCTTTGGACTTGACGAGCATATCATCTACATATACCTCCATGTTTCGTCCCAAGAGGCCTTTGAACATCCGGTTGACCATTCTTTGGTAGGTCGCTCCGACGTTCTTCAGTCCGAAAGGCATGACTAGGTAGCAGTATACTCCCTTATCGGTCCTGAAGCTAGTGCATTCTTGGTCTGCCGTGTGCATCTTTATTTGGTTATACCCGGCGTAGGCATCCATGAAGGATAGTAATTTGAATCCAGAAGTGGCGTCTACCATCTGGTCGATCCTGGGTAGCTGGAAGCAGTCCTTCGGACAAGCTTTGTTTAGATCAGTGAAATCTATACAAACTCGCCAAGTTCCGTTCGTCTTGGGCACCAGGACCGGATTGGCTAGCCATTCCGAATAGTATACGTCGCGGATCATGCCGTTGGTCAGAAGCTTATCCACTTCTTTCTCTAGAGCCTCGGCTTTCACCGAGTCAAGAGGGCGCCGCTTTTGTTAGACTGGTGGCATGTCCGGATTGACGTTGAGGACGTGGGTGATGACATGGGGACTTATGCCAGTCATGTCCTCTTTGCGCCATGCAAAAATGTTGATGGCCCTTCAGTGTTTTTATTATTTTTTCTTTTTCCTCCGGACATAGGCTCTTTCCCAGCCGGAGTACTTTGGTGTAGTCACGTCGCACACTGATATTTACTCGACATCCTCCATTGTTTCCACAATTTTTTCGGACCCCACCCGGGGATCCAACTCATCTTTTTCAGCCATTTCTGGCTCAATGGTTTCCCGGACCATCAGCACGGGCAGGTGGGTTGCAACATTGTAACATTGCCTTGCTTCCCCTTGGTTTCCTCTCACCGTCCCGATTCCAGCTTCTCGGGTAGGGAACTTTAAGCACAGGTGCCGAATGGACGTGACTGCGCCAAAATCTACCAGGGCTGGTCGGCCGAGGATCGCGTTGTAAGCGGTCGGGCAGTCCACCACCACAAAAGTGCAGTACTTGAATGTGCTCTAGGGGGTGTCCGGACACAAGGTGATTGGGAGTCTTACTTTTCCCATTGGGATAAGCGTCGTTCCATCAAACCCTATGAGTTGGGAACCACTGGGTGAGAGGTCTCGGTCCGTCAGGCCTATTGTAGTGAAGGCCTCCTTGAAGAGTAGATTCACGGAACTTTCGTTGTCAATCAAGCCTCTGGCCACCACTTTATTGGCGATGGGGGTCTCTATGACCAACGGGTCATGGTGAGGGAAGCGCACCGTCCTAGCGTCTTCTTCCGTGAACGTGATGGGTTGATCCATCAGCCGGGGCCTTTGAGCTGGGAGTTGAGTGACCTCCCAAACCTCATTGTGTTTTACGGCTCCAGCATACCGCTTTAGCTCTTTGCGGGTAGTTCCTCCAATATGAGGACCTCTGGAGATCATGGCTACCCTCCCGTTGGGTCTGGGCGGCAGACCGGGGATGTGCTGGACATCGCCCGCGGGAGCAGCTGGAGCCAATACTCCTGACGCACCCCCCGGTGTTCCCTGGGGCACAACCCCTGTCGCCTAGCCGGGATTGAGGTGAGGCAGCCTTTTCTTGATCCACTCATAGAGGTGGCCCAATCGGATCAGGTTTTCAATCTCGTCTTTGAGATTCTTGCATTCGTTGGTGCTATGACCAATGTCGTTGTGGTACTCGCATCTTTTACTTGGATCCCTCCGGGAGCTATCTTTGTACAAGGGATGTGGTCTCCGGTAGTGTGTATTTTGCCTAGTAGCAAAGTACACACGCTCTTGGGAGTCCGTCAGCTCCATGTACTGGGTGTACTGGGGAGTGTACCCCCTTTTTTGACGCTTCTCCCCCGTCCGGGTGCTGCCATTGGAGGATCTTTTGCTCCTCGAGCCCTGGGAAGGGCCTGCCAGGCTAGCGGTTGGAGCGGAGTGCGAGGGAGCTTGTCCATTTATCCCCGAGGGATTTCCAAAATGAGATGATGCGGGCGCCAAGGGTTGGCCCTGACTATATCCGTGGGTGGCAGAGAACTGTATGCCGCTTATTGGTGGAAACGTGGTCGGGAGTGTACCCGAGGGCGGTGCTCCGGGCATGTACCTGTTGGATATTATTTTACCAGGATCTTAGATCTACTCACAAGTATGTTTATTAACATCCTAAATATGAACTTTCTAAAACGATAAATTAAACACATATAAAGTTTAAGAAACCTTACATTGGGTGCAGCGGAATTATAATGACTCCTTCCGTTCAGATCTCTAACCCTTGATTCCTTTCTGTAGCAGAGTATTATCAAGATCTGAACCTGGATCTTCTTCTCTGAATTCTTGATGCTGAATCTCCTTTGCTGTTGATCTTTCTTCACAATCTTCCTCACTATGATTGAGGTATGGCTTGATGTGTGTGGGCACTACTCTAATCACTAAGAGAGGTTCGAAATTTTGAGGAAGAAAAGAGAGAGAGAGTGGCGGCTAGAGAAGAGAGTGGAGGCTCAGGTTTTTCTGATTCAGAAAGTGTAATTTTCCTGAAGCCTTCACTATCTATTTATAGCATTCCTTCTAGGGTTTGACTTGAATTATATGGCATTAAAATAATGAAAAAATCATTTAAAAAAGATAACATAAGTGGCCGGCCCTAGGCTAGGTGGACTGGGCCTTGATTTTTGCAATTTTGCAATTTTACCACTTTTGTATCTGATTTTCTCAAAAATGCCAATTTCCTAATTCAATCATTTAAATGCCAATTCTAACTATTTAATAACTATAAATAATTATTAAATAATATTGTCATTTATCATATTTATTAATTGCACCATACAAAGTATCACAATTAACAAATATGCCCCTGTTAACTCTTTCTTTACAATTTCGCCCTTACTTAGTGAAAATTTCACAAATAGACATAGTCTAATTTGTGAATTATAATTGATTAATCAAAACCAATTACATGAGTCTTACAAGCAATATTATCTCAACTAGTGGGGGGACCATGGGTCTATATAACCGAGCTTCCAATAAGTAGATCAAGAATTTAGCACTAAAATTCACTAACTTATTAATTCTTCGTTGAATCCACGCATAGAACTTAGAATTGCACTCTCGCATATAGAATGCTCTATATGTTCCACCATATAGACACATCATTAGTTATCCATTGTTATAATCCTAATTTGATCAATGATCCTCTATATGAATGATCTACATAGTAAAGGGATTAAATTACCGTAACACCCTACCATGTATTTTATCCTTAAAACACTTGACCCCGTATAAATGATATTTCGGCTTATGTGAAATGAGATCTCCACCATTTATTTTCGTTTGGCCAAGCTCGAAGGAAATCATCCTTTGCTTACTATTTGCCAGATAGAAGCTATAGATTCCATGTTTATGCTAGCGCTCCCACTCAATTGCACTACCGTGTTCCCAAAATGTACGTATCACCCCGACCTAAAAGTAGGCTTAACTAACAAATCAAAGAACACGAATAGCCTTTCAAGATTGAGCCTAATCATAACGGGATTAAGATCATTTGATCTAGGATCAACTTGGCGATATTGACTTGAATAGATTTTACGGTAACTTTAATTAAATCTAATTCAAAGTTCAATATCGGTCCCTTCCGATGCATACTCCATGCATCCAACCTGAGCTTTACTTTAACCAATGTTCGGAAAGAACATAGTATTTCTCCAAATACAAGTAAACTCTTGTTGTAGATTATCATATCGCAAAACCCCGTGTCCGATAAATCTAGGAAACTTTATTCACATAGTCATGTTTACTTTCCAATGTGATGACAAGACAATAAACATGATCAAGTATGTGAAAAGGGTTTAAGATGAATTTATAAATCAATTAGACAAGCAATTGATAAAGTGAGCCAAAACATACACAAATGAATGAAAAATACTTCTGTTTCTTTATTGATGTTGAATAAAATAGATTACATTGAAACGGAGTTTTATTTAGGGCATAAAACCTAACAAACTCCCACTTGCACTAATATAAAACTAATTAGTACATATCAATTAATCCTAAATTCGACGGTGCTTTTCAAAGGCCGTCACGGCCAAGACTTTGGTAAATGGATCGCCTAGGTTGTCCTCTCGTGTCAACTTTCTCAACTAGTACGTCCCCTCTTGCCACGTATTCTCTGATAATGTGATACTTCCTTTCAATGTGTTTGCTTCTCTTGTGGCTTCGAGGTTCTTTACTGTTTGCTATTGCTCCATTGTTATCACAGAGTAGTACCAGAGGCTTTTCCATTCCAGGAACAACTCCTATCTTTGGTGAAGAACTTTCTTAGCCGAGACAAGTTCTTTTGCGGCTTCTACGTCTGCTATGTATTCGGCTTCCATAGTTGAGTCCGATATTGCGGTTTGTTTAGCACTTCTCCAAACCACTCGCTCCACCCCCAAGAGTAAACACCATCCTGGATGTTGATTTCCCGTCTTCAAGACTTGCCCGGAAATGCGAATCAAGCAGTAGCCTATGGGATTTAAAGCACCACCCTTGTAGACTAACACAAGATTCCTTGTACTCTTTAAGTATTTCGTAATATACTTAATCGCATTCCAATGTTCTTGTCCCGGATTAGACCGATACTGCTCACGATTCCAACAAAGCATACCGTATGTCGTGTCTAGTGCATAACATTGCATACATTAGACTTCCAACCGCAGAGGCATAGGGAATTTTCGCCATGTCCTCTATCTCTTGAGGATCGGTCGGTGGATCGTTCCTTAGATAGACGAATACCATATCTAGAAGGCATGTTTGCCCCATGGGTGTTGCTCATGGAGAATCTCTCTAAGACTTTGTCTATGTAGGTTGTTTGAGAGAGAGCAAGACATCCGTTCTTCCGGTTTCTTATAATCTGAATACCAAGAACATAGGCTGCTTCACCCAAATCTTTCATATCGAATTGAGTGTTGAGCCATTCCTTAATGTGAGTCATTTTCTTGACATTGTTTCCAATGATCAAAATGTCATCAACATAAAGGACCAGGAATACTACTATTTGGTCTTCCTTGAGTTGGTAAACACAAGGTTCATCTTCATTCTGAAGAAAGCCATAGGTTTTGATGATTTCATCAAACCTCTTGTTCCATGAGCGAGAAGCTTGCTTAAGTCCATAGATAGACCTGTTTAACTTGCAAACTTTCTTTTCTTGCCTGTGGAAGAACATAACCTTCGGTTTGCTCCATATAGATGGTTTCTTCAAGTACCCCATTAAGGAAGGCAGTCTTGACATCCATTTGCCAGATTTCATAATCGAAAGCAGCAGCTATGGAGAGAAGAATTCGGATGGATTTGAGCATGGCAACAGGACTAAAAGTTTCCTCATAGTCCACGCCTTCTCTTTGGGTATAACCCTTGGCTACAAGTCTAGCTTTGAAAGTTTCGACTTCGCCTCCAGCTCCTCTTTTCTTCTTGTAAACCCACTTGCATCCTATCGGATGATAGTCGTCAGGTGCGTCTACATATTCCCAGACTTTGTTCTTTTTCATGGAATCCATTTCTGAATCCATTCCGCCGACCATCGTTTCCGTTGCGGACTAGCCATTGCTCGTTTATAGGTTAATGGATCGTCATCAATACCGTCACCTACGACCATATTGATTTCACCATCCAAGCCATAACGAGCAGGTTTTGTTGAAACTCTCCCACTACGACGAGGTATGGTTGTCTTCTCGAACGAAACTTTAGTAGTAGATTTCTCGCCTTGTTCAACTGAGGGAGTGGGATCGTCTTCTTCACGAGTGGAAGAGGACGGAACATTGGAAGGACTTATATCTGATAGCAATTCCTCTAGAACAACTTTACTTTTCGGTTTGTAGTCTTTAATATAGTTCTCTTCAAGGAAAGTAGCATTTGTAGAAACAAACACTTTATTATCCTTGTGACTATAAAATAGTCCACCCCTAGTCTCTTTAGAATTTCCAACAAACATGCATACTTCGGTACGTGATTCAAGTTTGCCTTCTTTCTTTCTTAAGACATGAGCAGGGCACCCCCAAATTCTGTAATGGCGCAAACTAGGTGTTCGACCATTCCAAAGTTCGACGGGTGTCTTAGTGGACCGCTTTAGATGGAACAACATTTAAAATGTCATTTGCCATCCGTATAGCATATCCCTGTAAGGACGTAGACGAGTTGAATAACTCAAAGCATAGACCTAACCATTTCCAAAAGAGTGCGATTTCTTCTTTCTCGCAACTCCATTTTGTTGTGGAGTAGGCGGGGCGAGTGTATTGGGATTCAATTCCAAGTTCAATTAAATGATCTTTGAACTGCATATCCATATATTCTCCACCCCTATCAGTTCGCAAGATCTTTAATGATTTACCTAATTGGTTTTGGGCCAAAGCATGAAATTCTTGAAACTTTTCAAACGTTTCAGATTTCTTTTGCATTAGGTAAAGAAAACTATATCTAGAGAAATCGTCAATGAAAGTGACAAAATACTCATAACCACCTCGGGCTTTGACATTCAAAGGTCCGCAGACATCGGAATGCACTAACCCTAGAGGGATTTTGGCACGCTCTCCCTTTGCAGAGAAAGAACGTTTAGTCATTTTTCCTTCTAGGCAGGACTCGCATACTGGCAGTTCACCTAGGACGACATTTTTTAATGGACCGTCTTTGGTGAGCCTATTGAGTCTATCAAAGCCTATATGACCTAAACGTAAATGCCATAGATAAGTTTGATCATCATTATCAATCTCTTTTCTTTTTAGGTTTCTAGGTCTAGCTACACCGAAAAGTTCACTATTTAGTGAGATTTGAGTACTCGGTCTTAAAACATAAAGCCCTTGTTCCATTATAGCAACACATATTTGAAATCCATTACGAGAAATTGAACAATTTGTACTCGAAAAATTCAATATATAAGATTGTGTTTGCAAACATGAGACACTAATCAAGTTTCTACTAAAGTTTGGAATAAATAAAACATTTTCTAAAATTAAAAATCTTTGTTGAAACTTGATGCGGGCTTTTCCTCTAGCTTTGACCGATACTAATTCGCCATTGCCAACTTTAAGCTGTAACTCTCCTGGAAGTAGATTTTCCCAGGTTTCAAGCAACTGCAGTGAAGAACATACATGGTTAGTAGACCCAGAATCAACAATCCAGATGGATTTGTCGTTCTCTAAAACACATGATTCAAAGACAAAAGCATTACCTTCGTTTGAATTGTTTAGAAGCCTGGGACATCGTTCTTCATGATGACCCTTTCCATTACAATTCGAACATAGAAGATTATGTCTGATAATTGTACTTGAAGAAGCAGTTTTGCTAGATCCTTCATACCTAGTCCTTTTCCTTTGATTGTTGATTGCAAACCTGTGGGGACCCATTGCAATCAAGTTCCGTTCATGGGCTCGTAATTCTGTTTCGAGCTTGTCCATGTCGGAGGAGTTAGAATTGTTGATCATATAAGAGATAACAAATTCATTATACTCCGGAGGAAGACTATTAAGGATAAGTTGGACCCATTGTTCTCTTGATAAATCAATTCCCGCAGATTTGCCTTTTGGAATTTCAGATTCATCATCAACAGGTGCGAGTTAATGCAACTACCAGGATGCATTTTCACACTATAGAGTTCTTTTGCTAAGATAGTAACTAAGAGAGGATCGGGGTGTGGGTTATTCATAATGACACTACAACACATCAATAAAACAGAAGTAAGGTTTTGGCTCATAAATTCATACACAATTTAGAAAATAACAAGTAATTACATATGTTATAGAAATACTAAATCTAACATAGTTTATTTTCCAAGGTATTTCAACAAACTGACACAGTGTCCCGTTTAGGCGAGAGTCAAAGCATCATTCATTGAATAGAGTTGTCAGCTCATCTAAAATGATAAACATTCTAGCAACCTTTTATTCGATCAAGATTTGAATTCCGCGTTGTCCCGTTTAGGCGAGAGTCAAGGCAATTCTATCTTATGAGCTTCCACCATTGTTTCATAACTTGCAAGTCAAGTATGGTCGCCACCATTAGGGTGATCTATACCATACAAAACACTTACAAACTACTTATCATGCGAGGTTAAACGGTGCGAAATTGCTAATGAACGTTCCTCCATTAGGGAGGATTACTCACTAAAACAAACACGGTGTAAAACCCACAATGGAGATCGAATGTCTCTTGATTAAAAGCTCATTATTTAAAAAAATATATATATGTATTTTGTATAATCATAATATTCGATATTATAATAATGAAAAATTACAAATTAAAGTTGGTTTAATTAAAATCAACTTTAATTAATTTTCAATTATTATTTAAATTTGAAAAATAAATTCAAATAAATATCGAATAAGTTCCATAATATAATAATGAAAAATTAAAAATCAAAATTGATTTAAATAAAAAATCAACTTTAATTAATTTTCAATTATTAATTAAATTCAAAAATTTGAATTTTAAATGGAACAAATTTGAAAATATCTTGTTTAAGTTGTTTTAGAAAGAATCTAAAAAATCAACTTAAATATCTTTCAAATCAGATTTAATTAAATTCAAAATTAAGTTGTAACCACTTAATTTTGTAGATATTTTAAGTTAAATATTCAAAAAAGATATTAACTTAAAAATATCTAAGATATTCCATTTTAAGTTAATATTTGAAAAATATCAACTTAAAAAATATCTAAAGAATCTTAATAACCAATTCCTAAAATTCCTCAACTTAATTTAAAATTTTGAATTCAAAAGATATTCAGATTTAAGTTGGTTAGTTATGTATAACTAAATATCAACTTAAATAGGAATATTTAATGAAAAATTTAAAATAAGTTCCAGAAAGAATCTAGATGGTTATAATTCTATATTTAATTAAATACAAGAAAATACATATAGTTTAGCTTAGAATATTAAATTCTTTAAACTATGATTTTCTAAATTAATTTCAAAATAAATGAAATTAATTATGTTGCTAATTCAATTTTAATTAGGTTAAACTAGTGTAATTAACCCTAGTACAGTCATTCAAATCAGGCAAATGGGCCTTCACAATTGGGGTAGTTTGTGTGAGGGGGTGCTGGGTTCAGTATGTCGTACCCACTTCTATGGCTCCCAACTCTCACACAAGGCCCAAAAGAGAGGAATTTAACCTTAATAAGAACAACTGTTATTAATTGAATAGGCCCAAAAACTAAATGGGCCTAAATAAATCCTATCAATAATTATGATAATTTATTTTAGCAACATTAACCTATATGCATCTATAATAAAATTAAACACATAGGCTCACACAGGCACACTTTGGATGGGTCCTATCATGTTGCTAGGTCATACACAGATGAAAGAAGATTGTAAATTATACCTGTTACAAATTATTATCTTGACCAAGGGAGCCATCAGATCATTAGATCTGGCAAAAGGTAACCATGGCTATTTGCAATCAAGTAATAATAGGTTTTGAAAACTTACACATAAGTTAAAACACATACTCCTGCAACGGGGTTAATGGATAGTTGGAAGTAGGTTTTTTTTTTTTTTTTTTTTTTTATTTTAATAAATTTCGAATAAATAAATAATTAAATAAAAATTTAATATTAAAAAAAAAATTTCGGAATTAAAAAATAAATTTCGAAAATTTAAAAAAATTTAAAAAAAAAATTAAACCTACTTTTTATCTTATATCTATTTAAAATTACATGATTATAATTATCTTATTTTAAATAAGGTCAAAATATCTTTTAAAATATTTATAAAAACTGACCTTAAATTTAAAAAAAATAAAATATAATCAAATTTAAAAATAAGATAGGTTTTTAAGCAAAAAGATAAATACTAATCCTATTCGAATTCAAATTACACTAATATCTTGAATTAATTTAAAAAAAATAAAATTAATTCAAAATGATAATTAGAATTGAATTAGGAATAGTATTAGTATATATACAAAACCATACAAAAATTTGGAAGTTAATTCCATGAAAAGGTATGAAAAATTGAAGAAAAAGGGAAAAAACCGAAACTGTACGGACAGTTCTGCGATCGCAGAAAATTTCAGCACAGCCCCGATTTTGTCAAATCTTCAAAAAATCATAACTAATTCAAATAAAATCCAAATTGAGTTCTGTAAAAGGCTAACTTGCTTAATTTTTTCCATACTATCCAATAAGAATCGAAATCAGAATTATTTATCACGAAAATTTAACAAACATCAATCATTCATCAAATAACACTCAATACAACATGATACCATCCAAAGAACATACAAACAATCGTTTTAAAGTCCAAATTTCATGTAAGTAAATCAATTACCATGGCTCTGAGGCCAGTTGTTGGATATTATTTTACCAGGATCTTAGATCTACTCACAAGTATGTTTATTAACATCCTAAATATGAACTTTCTAAAACGATAAATTAAACACATATAAAGTTTAAGAAACCTTACATTGGGTGCAGCGGAATTATAATGACTCCTTCCGTTCAGATCTCTAACCCTTGATTCCTTTCTGTAGCAGAGTATTATCAAGATCTGAACCTGGATCTTCTTCTCTGAATTCTTGATGCTGAATCTCCTTTGCTGTTGATCTTTCTTCACAATCTTCCTCACTATGATTGAGGTATGGCTTGATGTGTGTGGGCACTACTCTAATCACTAAGAGAGGTTCGAAATTTTGAGGAAGAAAAGAGAGAGAGAGTGGCGGCTAGAGAAGAGAGTGGAGGCTCAGGTTTTTCTGATTCAGAAAGTGTAATTTTCCTGAAGCCTTCACTATCTATTTATAGCATTCCTTCTAGGGTTTGACTTGAATTATATGGCATTAAAATAATGAAAAAATCATTTAAAAAAGATAACATAAGTGGCCGGCCCTAGGCTAGGTGGACTGGGCCTTGATTTTTGCAATTTTGCAATTTTACCACTTTTGTATCTGATTTTCTCAAAAATGCCAATTTCCTAATTCAATCATTTAAATGCCAATTCTAACTATTTAATAACTATAAATAATTATTAAATAATATTGTCATTTATCATATTTATTAATTGCACCATACAAAGTATCACAATTAACAAATATGCCCCTGTTAACTCTTTCTTTACAATTTCGCCCTTACTTAGTGAAAATTTCACAAATAGACATAGTCTAATTTGTGAATTATAATTGATTAATCAAAACCAATTACATGAGTCTTACAAGCAATATTATCTCAACTAGTGGGGGGACCATGGGTCTATATAACTGAGCTTCCAATAAGTAGATCAAGAATTTAGCACTAAAATTCACTAACTTATTAATTCTTCGTTGAATCCACGCATAGAACTTAGAATTGCACTCTCAGTATATAGAATGCTCTATATGTTCCACCATATAGACACATCATTAGTTATCCATTGTTATAATCCTAATTTGATCAATGATCCTCTATATGAATGATCTACATAGTAAAGGGATTAAATTACCGTAACACCCTACCATGTATTTTATCCTTAAAACACTTGACCCCGTATAAATGATATTTCAGCTTATGTGAAATGAGATCTCCACCATTTATTTTCGTTTGGCCAAGCTCGAAGGAAATCATCCTTTGCTTACTATTTGCCAGATAGAAGCTATAGATTCCATGTTTATGCTAGCGCTCCCACTCAATTGCACTACCGTGTTCCCAAAATGTACGTATCACCCTGACCTAAAAGTAGGCTTAACTAACAAATCAAAGAACACGAATAGCCTTTCAAGATTGAGCCTAATCATAACAGGATTAAGATCATTTGATCTAGGATCAACTTGGCGATATTGACTTGAATAGATTTTACGGTAACTTTAATTAAATCTAATTCAAAGTTCAATATCGGTCCCTTCCGATGCATACTCCATGCATCCAACCTGAGCTTTACTTTAACCAATGTTCTGGAAAGAACATAGTATTTCTCCAAATACAAGTAAACTCTTGTTGTAGATTATCATATCAGTAAAACCCTGTGTCTGATAAATCTAGGAAACTTTATTCACATAGTCATGTTTACTTTCCAATGTGATGACAGCACAATAAACATGATCAAGTATGTGAAAAGGGTTTAAGATGAATTTATAAATCAATTAGACAAGCAATTGATAAAGTGAGCCAAAACATACACAAATGAATGAAAAATACTTCTGTTTCTTTATTGATGTTGAATAAAATAGATTACATTGAAACGGAGTTTTATTTAGGGCATAAAACCTAACAGTACCCTGATATCCCGGTGGGATAGTATCCTCCATATGCCACTATCTGGGCCTCTTCAAGGTTGATATATTTTTGGACTCTCTTCTGGAAGTCCTGAAGGTTAGCAGCCCCCTCTTGTTGTACTTCGTTCCAGAAGGGAGTTCCTGTACGGATGCCTGCCTGGAGAAGCGCAAGCTGTTGTCCGTCATCAACTTTCTTAGTCTTCGAGGCTTCCTCTCGGAACCTCTTTATATAATTTTTCAAGGTCTCGGTGGGCAGTTGCTTGATGTTAGTCAAGGCATTGACCTCCAAGTTGACCTTTCTTGTGGCGACAAACTGTCTCCGGAAGTTGGTCTGTAACTTGTTCCAACAGCCCACAGATCCTGGTTCCAGCTTCTTGAACCATTCCTGCGCAGACCCACTTAAAGTAAGCGGGAAGCACAGGCATTTTCCGTCATTGCTCACTCTCATGACCGTCATGACACGGTTAAACAGCGACAAGTGGTCGCTTGGATCGGAGTTCCTGGTATAAGCTGCCATTTCGGGCGTCTTAAAGTTCTTGGGGAGCTCGGCCTCCATGATGTGCTTAGCACATGGCTCCCGGTCCTCGCAGTCTGAGTCGGAGTCATCCCCTTTTTGTCTTTGGGAGACTCGGGCAATGTCTTTTCGAAGTATGGCGAGTTCCGCCATAATTCCTTCATTCAGCGTACCCGTGGAGACCGCGGGCCTGTATCTTTTTTGGTCAAGGTGATCCCGGAGGTCACCTTGATTCCCATTGATTTGATTTCTCAAATCAATGGGAGGACATCTCTGTCCTCTACTTCCTCTACCTCCGGGCTCCTGGTGCACGGAAACGCTTTTCCGGTCCTCTCGATCCTGAGGGCCAAGACTCCCTTTTTAGAGCTTGCCCCTCTGCAGACCTTTCCCTTTAGGGAAATCTGAGCGGACCTTTCACGGATCCTGCGCCTTTTTCTTTCGCCCAGGGGTAGAGGTAGGGTTTTTCTTTTGATTCCCTTTAGCAGGATACCTTATGGGGCTAGGCTCCCTAGACTTTTGTTGTTGGGTACTAGGCGAGGATTCCTCTGGTTCCTTGCCGAGTCCAGCAGCCATTGCCTTGGGATGCACGTGGATGCCAGCCGCCTCCATGGCCTTTTGCATGACCAGCATCACTTCTTGCATTTTTTGGTTTTGTGCTTTTTGGGCTTCGATCTCGGCTTCGTGATCGATAGCTTTTTGCCTGAGAAGCACCAACTCTGAGTAGCTACCTTCATCGTAGGCATACTCATCGAGGTTTCCCTCGTAGTCATCATCTGGAATTCCTTCTTCTTCCTCAGAACCCTCAGTTGCTCTTGAGGCTACATCTTCCTCATTTGGATCTTGAGCATCTTCTAGTGGGCGAGGTTGACGAGTACTTCTAGTCTCCACCATTCTTGTGAAGTGAAGTGTATGTTTGCAGTAGCTTTCTTCAGCTCTCAATGAAAGCACCAAAATGTTGACCGAGGTTTTCGGCAACCAATAAAATATTATAAGATTATAGAGCTGTAAGAAAATTAGAGAAGGATTTTTACGTGGTTGGGGCGTTAATGAGCCTTAGTCCACGAGTCTATCTTATTTATGGATGTATTTAATACAGAGAATGAATTTGGTGAGTGTTTCACTCTTATAAATACAGAGAATGTTCTTGGTGAGTGTTTACTCTTCTTGCTCTTGTGCAAACCAAGATTCTCGACCCCATTTAATGAGCTTTGAGGGGGTATTTATAGTGTTTTTGGTGGGGGATCCCCAGAACTATTGTACAAGTGTATCTGTAAGTATCCATAAAGTTGGGCATTCCCAATGAATATACCATGAGCAATGCATGGTCAAATCCCTAGGTGTTGTAGGGCTTTTATGTGGAATGTCCTTATTGTCTTTTGACTGATGTGACTCTTCACAGTGTAGCCGTCGATAGACTTAAATGATCATTACTTTGTAGCTGCAGGTTGGGGGTTGTGCCGTCAGACTTTATTGCGTGTAGCAGTCCCAACACGCTTCCTCCCATGCGGCATTAAATGCGACTTGATTGCTCAGGGGAAGCCTGACACCTCGCGGAGATGCCTTAGCGTTACTTGGGCTTTTGGGAGCATATGGGGCTCCCTATGCCTTCTCCGGGGGGCATGTCCCGGATGCTGCCTTATTACATAAAGACTTAGCAAATAGTTTGAATGCTAAGTTGTTTGATCTACGCGTCCTTGTCTGGTTGGTCCACATATATTGGGCAAAATCAGGGGCAACAGTATATAGGTTATGTTTTTTTTTTTTTTGTTTAGAGAAAGACAATTATATTAATTTAGATAAAATTACATATATAGTGATAAGTGGAGATAGAAATTCCTCCAACCAATAACAATCAATATCTACCGTAAGAGCAAATTTAGCCAAATTGGGCATAAGTATTAACAAATATAAAAACACGAGTGATTTGTGCTCGTGGAAAATAGGCCACATGAAAAGATTGCAATCCTTAAATCACCAGGAGTGAATTAGTTTCAATATAATCCGCTAACAAATTGAGTGATAGGAGCCATTGCAGACTTAAAGACAAGGGTACTGCTTCCATTTCTTCAAATTTAAAACAGTCCTGAAGAGGCTTAAATAAAGTTGCAACAATAGAACTAGAAGATTCTCTTAAGAGTCCACCAACACCAACAACACTTTTAGATTTGTCAATAGCAGCATCTGTGTTAAGTTTGAGTCTTTTGGAAGGTGGATCTAACTATTTGGGCTTTGAAGTAGGACGAGAAGGAGCACTTGAAGCGTTGTTATTGGTGGATGTGTCTTAGGCCTTTGAGTAGAAGCACAAGCAGCTTGATATTCATGCAGATTTGATGTCGCAAATAGTAAAACTATATCAGCTTTTTTTGCATTTTTTCCATGGAATTCAGCATTTCTTTCATACCAAATGCACCAGTAAAGGACAATAAATTGATTAAAATGTGTAGTTGAAAGGCTTGCTGAGAGATGTAGAAGGAAATCTTCACAAGTGGTCAAACAAGTTTAAAATCAATTTGTAATTTCAAGAGACGCCACACTTCCTTTGCTCTTTTGCAGAAAAATAATACATGATTAATTATTTAGTATGAGATTTGCAGAGATGACATAGAGAGTCAGCAGCAATATGTCTTCGATGTAGCTCAACATCAATTGGTAGTGCCATGTGAAAAATTTTCCATACAAAAATACGAATCTTTGATGGAAGATTCAACTTTCAAAAAGTTATCCACCAATGTTCTGTTGATGTAGAGCTACATGTATCCTCCTGTTCAGCAAGACTTACTACAAAGTGATAGCCCGATTTTACAGTGTAGCATCCTGTGAATGAATTGTGCCATATCATTGTATCATCTGATGGAGAAATATTCAGTGGGATGCTAAGAATTCTGTCAACATCAATTTGACAAAAATTTGATGCTAAGAATTCTGTCAACATCAACTTGACAAAAATTTGATTGTAAGACCACCAAATCCCATTGCCTATTATGGTTTATTAAATTAGCAACTACCAAACTTGATATAGAACCTTTAAATAAAAAAGGTGTAAAGCAAGTGTGCCCTGGGATCCAAGGGTTAGATTTGTAGCTGATATTATAACCTGTTCCTACTCTCCATCTACCCCTTAAGCAATAACTCTTTATTCTAAACTCTTTACCCTTAAGGTGTATATGTTATGTTATACTATGTGGTATGGTATGATACTTTTTGTTTGATTTTGTTAATTTTATTTGACGACTATTTATGGAAGATTTTTACATCACTTTTGGAGTCATTTACATGAGATAAGGTTTTTTTTTTCTTTTAATATATGATTGGTTTCTTGAACTCATTCTTTGTATTTTGTTATTATTGTAGGGAGTTTTCCAATCAATCAAGAACATGCAGTTGTTTGGATGGGAGTGCTACTACTAAATTGCTCTCTCATGTTGGGGCTTCTTATTCATTTTATAGAGTGTGATTATTTAGCCTTGATCTTAACTTCTTTAAAGCTTTTCACTTTTGGTAATGAATTAGACGCTTTATTAGATGTTTTTATTTACTTTTCAATATTTATGAGGTATTCCTAGTTCATGTCTTTACTAATGAATTAGTTGTGTATCCACTTAAGGTGGATGGTGAACAAGCTTTGGATTGAATTTTTCTATCATTTCTATTGCTGTATTAAACTCTGATTCTTGTTAATAAGAATTTAATTTAAAAAAAACACCATAATACCGATCCAATTGAATTGGTTAACTTAGAAAAATAAGAAAAATACATAAAATCTATATATTACCATTTAGATAAGTTTAATACTCCATAAAAAATATATACTTACAAGTATAAAGCAACAAAAGACTTAAAATAACTAAAACAATAAAATTTTGAAGTAATGAAATTAAATAGAATAAAATATCCTGGAAATAAATACACAAAATAAATTAAAAAAAAAAACTCCCTCTAAAAATATAATTATATAGTGTATTCTTATATATTTTTTTAATATTTTTTATTATATAAATAATTCTTTTAATATATAAAAATATAATTGAATTGTATCTGTTTTTAATTAGATTTTAAGATTGATATTCAATAACTCATCCAATCTAATTAAAATTTTAACATCAAATTTAATCCAATTAGATTGGTTATATTGTACACCCCTAAACTAAATTATGTGTGGAATTTTTTGAGAGCTTAAATCGAGAACTATTTTGAAGCAGAGTGTCAGTTCATTTTGTTTTGATGTCTTTCATTGTAATAATTTTTCTCTTTCATACAAATTGAAGTACAACATGATTTCAATAAAATTACAAAAATGAAATTATTTAAGAGAAATAATCAGTAATCACATGTTGATGCTTCTCTCCTCCACGTATAACTCCAAAGAGGCAAAAAGTGGAAAAGACTGTTTCCATGGATGGCCCAACAAAAACTCAATTATGTCCATTGTCCTCTCTGATAAAAACTCACGTGCAGTTCAATAATTTTGAATCTGTTCTACGTGGATCCTACCACAGTACTACTAATACTAACATGTGTTTCCCAATATTTACTTAGTTTCTTTTTTATATATATAATAATTAAGAAACTAACAAATCTTCACTAAAAACAAACAATTATTCATTTGAGACAGTATTATGATACTCTTTCCCACTGTAATTACATGAAAGACCAATTGTAAGAGAAAGAGAGATTGAATGAAAGCTTATTGAATAACGACATCCTTATATATAAATGGATATGGATACTCACAATAATTATAGGATCGATATAGTACAGTCAATAAATTGAAGGTCATTTTATAGCTATTGTTGTTGGAAAACGACAACTTTCTTTTATGCTGAAGAAAACGAGAAATTTTACTTATCATAACGGTTACTAAATAACACAAACACAAATGAAATTTTATATTCATGTAATAATATATAGTTAATGATCATGTGATTTCAATTCTCAATAACACCAATAAGGACCACAGTCGTGTCTACCAGTTATTAATTATAGAGTCTATTATGGTCCTTAGATATGGCCCATTGGGCTTCTCTTTTTGTTCACAAAATGTGCACCACATGAAAATTTAGAGTTTAGAGAAAAAGATTGATTAACACTGACAAAGGACCACATGAAATGTAGTGTTTCCTTCACATCATTATCACCCTCTTAATAATTCATCAAGTTTCGATTGAAACTCAATTGGTGATTTTCATTTGCAGGGACAAAGCTTTCATTATTATTTTTGAGAAGGTTTTCTTTTTTGTTTCTATTATTACATTAGTGAAATTTTCCATTATTATTTTCAAGAAGGTTTTCTTTTTTGTTTCTATTATTACATTAGTGTGTCCCCATTCTCCTTTTTTTTCAAATGGAACCTCTTGGACTTTTATTAGTGAAATAATGTATTATTTTCATTGCAATTAGTGAACTTCAACAAATACAATCACTACAGATCCGCAGCAAGAGTAAGAGAAATCTTATTTTTCTAAGAAAAAGAAAAAGTGGCACGCCAAACAAAACCCATAGAAATATTTGTGGAAGAAAGGTTTAAACTTTTCACAAGTTCTAACAAAGACAATAAATTCAGCTTCGTTTCTTGTACGTATAATTGTGTCATGTGTGTGGGTTGGGTGATTGTCTATTATGTTGCAGAAAGAGTGAATTTCATGTATCCATTAAGGATTACCATAGACATTTGATATGTTCCATTGTGAAAAGAGAGGCAAAGTTGTAACTACTACTGCATCACCACATCACTTTATATATAGAAGCTAATATCTACTTTTCACACAAAAGAGTTGCATTTCTTGTTTTGTTTTTGGCTTGTGAATGAGCAATTGCAACAGCGCTAAAACTTACATATAGGCTAAAAGGCTTTCCCGAACAAAAGAGAAGGAAAAAAGAAAAGCAATTACAAAGACAGAAAACCACAACTTTCTCATACAAGGTGGAGAATTTCAAGCAGAGCATACATACAAGATTCATGAAAAGAGGAGATTTTTCTGTTTTTCTACAACTTATTATGAATCAAAGCTAACTCTCCTCCTAACCAAATTCACTTGTATTCCAAAATCATGTTGTTCTCTGGAGCCAATCCAACACAAGCCCTCATTATGTTCTCCAGCATTGCCCTCTGCTTTGACAGTGCATTCACTACTGGGGTACCCGGTGGGACCTGTTTATTGTAGCCACAATCACACAAAAATAGTATTTAAGGTCTTTTCCTTAAGTAAATTCAATTATAACATAATTATTATTTTTTTCCCTTTTTTGTCTTAATTTGTGTATATAAATACAGAACAGTCAATTATACATATGAATTCATTTTACAATTCCATTTTTTTCCTATAAGACACAAACTTTAGCATGCCCCACAGCTTTCCAGTTTTCTTTTGTTTATTAATTACTTGGTCACAACAAGTATTATAAAATTTAGTTAATAAAGATATGTGTCTTTGACTTACAAGAGGAGCCTTGGTGAGGTAACTGAGAATTGTAGCCACAGGGTGAAATGAGTGAAACTTGCTCTGTTTTTTAACGCAGAAAGAAAGATCAAATCAATAATTTGGTATAGTCACTATAATTATAAGTCAACTCAATAGAATAATTCTAGTATTTTTACCTCCCCATCAGCCTTGAACTGTATACGGGTGCTGAGCTCAGCGAGAAGAACCAAGTCCAGAATGATGGGAGCAGCCAAAAGGGAGTCCTCACATGTGTTGTGGAGCACAATAGTGTTTGTCCCTCCCATGAATATCTCAGATGTATATTCGTCCATAGCTCTCTTGCTGTCCCCCACATATGGCACATACTACAACCCAAACCAAAAGACCATCCACACATTGCAATAGTGTCAAAATTCAGTTGATAAGTTCATAGTCTTAAAAATTACAAAAAAGTAAAATAAAATCAATAGAAAGTAAATATTCTCTTGGAGTTTACCTTAATGACAACTACATGGTCAGGATGCTCGCCTGGCTCGTAAAGGATTCCATTGCTGGCAACCATGTCATCCACAACGTTGCTCTTTGAAATCTCCTTAGAGCGGAAGGTTTGTGGGGCGGAGAGGTTCATACCGTCATTGTTTCCCAAATGGTTGTAGCTCACTATGGAGGTTGGCTGCAGTAAGATCATGATCACAAATACAAAATTTTATGAGATATTTGTACTGACTTTCATCATACCAAACTCATCTAATGAGCTGGAATTCATGGTAGGACTGAAACTTATGTGATCAAGATAGTACCTTGATACCAGCCCCAACAAGGAAATCAACCAGTACAGATTTCATCTTGGTTTGACCACTCTTGAAGTCATCCCCACCAATCAAAGTGTTGTTCTTAATAGCCAAATCAATAAGCCCTGGAAATAAGTAAGACAAAAATACAGAACTAATATTAGAGTTCATTATGTCTGGTTGTGATTAAAAAAAAAAAAGACAATAATAATCAAGTTATGGTCGGGAAACTTACCTGGGACGAAAGTGTTTTGTGGGCTTCCATTAATGAAGGGAACGTTTTCAAATATACAGGCTATGGCATACAAGGTGGAAGGAGAAATCTCAGCCTCATTCTTGTCCACTGAAGCCAAAAGGTTCTCTGTAGTGTCGTTTAGGCCTCCAATGACATTGCTGTACCTTTCTGTGTTGGCTGTCCAAAGCACAACAACTTTATCAACCTTGTTTTTCTCCTTGAACTCTCTGTTATGATGAGCCTAAAAATATTAGTACTAAACATCACCAATATAAGTCCTTTCTCACAAAAGACAAGAACACAAAAAGAGTGCATACTAAACACACACTTTAAAGTACTAATTAAACACACTTTGAAGTAGTAAATACCTAATATCCTTAATGACCTGTTCGACCTGTTCCTTCTTGGTCCCTTTGATAACGTTGTTGGCACGTGACCCTTGATTAGCAGCAATAAAATCAGGGTCATAGATACCAGGAAGTGGGACCATTGACTCCATGTAGGGCCTTAACTGCTTTTGCAGGTCAATGTCTAGGACTTTGGCCCTTGCCATGGAGTCTGCTAGGTTCATGTCACTTATGTCCCATCCCCCAAAAACAATGTCATCTGGGTTCACCTGTATTAAACACATATTAAGTCATATCCTTACTTTTTCACTTTTCACTTTACACTGTTACTACTTACTATGATTTATTTATTTAGTATACCATGGGAAGTAGGCTCTTAAATGGCGCATAAATTTCTTCTCCATTGAAAGACCCAACACGAATGGACGATGCTTGGGTCAGTGAGCCAAAGTAGTTGGCCTGTTGCACTTTGTCCTTGGTTGCCCAAGAGATGCCTCTGAAAATAATCAGTACCCAATGTTAAGATGAACCCAAATTACTCACAACATTACTAAATGGACAAAAAATAAGCATTATAATAAGCATATCATATAAAAAGACAAATTAAATAAAACGTTAAACATTGTTTATTAAATTAATAGCTTCAAACAGGAATCAAAAAGAGAATCAAAATCTTAGCAACTAGGAATTAAAAATTGAAATGAAAATCGAAAATGACTACCATCTTGGTAGTGCTGAAAGCCTGAAAATAACCAAGAAAACTCACTCTCGGTTAGCTATGACACCTCCAGTGAGAGTTGAGCCATTGTTTCCACCCCATCCCACAAGCATAACCCTGTCAAATATAATCTCATAAATTAAACAACTATAACTCTAACAATTGCATGAAAGATAAACATTTTTGGGTTATTTTTAATTTCAAAAATCAAGCATAAAATGGTGAGGGGTTTTAAAAACAGACCCAAGTTTAGGGACATGGGTTTCGGTCTTGAATTCATATTTGACAGTTTTGGGTTTAACAATCCACTGATAGGTTCCCTTTCTATTTTCATGGGCAAGCTCAGTGGTCTCATAGTTGTACACAGAATGAATCTCACTCTCTGTGTACGTTACGTTTGGGCTATCGACCTTAAAGCTCTCAATAAACATTTTCTCAAAGGAAAAGGGAAAAGAGCTTTCTTTGAAAGAAGGGATTAGAAAAAGGGGCTCAGAAAAGAGGTGAGGTGTTGAATCGATCTCAATGCTGAGCCTTGTGCATCTTACATTTTGCACCAATACACCGTATTTATAGAGCGAATATTTGACACGCTGCTACACGTGGCGCAACTTCAGCTTCCGGGACCCGCAATATTACTGGCGCTGGGTTTAGAGAAGCGTGGCCATGCAAAAAAGGAAAAATAGGGAAATTATAAAAATAAAAGAAATTATTACTTTTATTGAAACCAAACGAAACGAAACGAAGGTGCTCGAATGAAGCGGGTGACCCGGTGAGTGTGACACTCGTGAATGTATCACTGAACTCTTTTTTTTTTTTTTGAAGCTGTTATATATATATACGATACATTTTACAACTTGAGACTCGATCGGACTCCACACACATGTATCACTAAGCGTATCTTCAATTGGATTGTCCATTAAAGTGATCTTGCTACATATCTAATGCGGTTCAACTTAATTTTAAAATAAATTTTGAGAGTATAAATGTTAAGTGTTCCTCCAAAAAACAATAGTCATGCAAGCTTAGTCCTAGGTAGGGGTGTTCACAAAGTATCCGATCCAATCCAATCCGCACGATCCAATCCAATCCAATCCGCAAAATGCGGATATCCGCACTTGTGCGGATTGGATTGGATTGAAAAATCTAAAATCCGCACTTGTGCGAATTGGATGTTGTTTGACCTCAAAAACTAACCGATCCAATCCAATCCGCACTTAATTATATATATATTTTTAAAAAACTATAATATGTAATATATATTAATTAAAAAAAGATACAAACTTCTAATTTTTTAATCTTTTTTAGTAATATATTCAGTTTATGCATTTTATTTATTTTGTAATAAAAAACACAAGAAAAATAATTCTTATTAACATAGACACATACACATAAAGTTTAAATATATATATATACTAGCTTATTTATTTTAGTAATTAGATACATATATATTTTAGTGTAAATCTAAAGATAAGTATATATACATTGATATATATGTATATTGGTTTAATTTGTATATAAATAGAGATAGAAATAGATTATTATTGGAGATTAAGAAACAATAGTCTTTTTTTTTAATTTTTTTTCTATGAAATATTAAATAATTTATTATTAAAAAATAACCGTCCAAAATAACCGATCCAATCCGCACTATTGCGGATTGGATTGGATTGGATTTAAACTCTTATGCGGATCGGATTGGATCCAAAATATGAAATCCGTACTTAGTGCGGATTGGATGTTGTTTGACCAAAAAAGTGCGGATTGGATCGGATGAACATCCCTAGTCCTAGGAATTAATGAATTAGGCTTGTACTTAAAGCCCACCTAATTCAGAAATCAAAAGGAAATTTTTTTCTTTTTTAAAATTTTATATTTTTTTACTAATTTTGAAAAAATTTACATTTTTTAAAATAAAAGCCTAAAATTAATTTTTTTCTTATTACCTACTAAATTTTAAGGTGAGTTCCTATGGTCATGTCATATATATTTTGTTTTTAGAAAAAAATTATTTGTATTAAAAAAATTTATTAATTTAATATTTAAAATTTGATATGTAAAATAAATTTTAGAGTTGTCAATTATTAAAAAATATTGAAATGAAAAATAAAAAAAATTAATATTTTAAAATGATATATTAATTTTAACAACTATAAATTTTGATTTTTTGAAAAACTAACCTCAATAATTAATTACAGTAAAATGGTAAAAGCGACACGCGGGTTTGAGGAGCGTGACAAACAATTGAGAAAAATAGTTGTGGTGCTTTAGGCACTGATTAGGATATCTTAGATACGTGGCTCTCTTTCAATTGGTTCGTGATCAGCACCTAATGACGACATCTTTGTCATAATGCTTTTCAACTACCAAGTAGGTCCAATATTTGTGAGTCGTGATCGTTTTTGCAGTTGTTCTTTTCTCTTGTTTTTTTTTTTCCTTTATTACTTTTCAATAATATGTGTTCTTACTTATATATTATACTTAGCTTTGGAATATAATGTAAAGTGACAAAATCAAAATTTATCCTGGGTTAGATTCCCTTGAAAGTAACTCAGTTTATTCTCATGTCCATATCCAAACATGTAGAATTTTAGCATTGTTGCCACGTCCCAATATATAGACTATCTTTACTTCACAGTTCACACACATGTCTTTCAATTTTTCATGACTCATAATTTTTGTTGGCAGAGTTGTTGTTTTTAAGTGTAGGTGCTATTTTCCTTTTTTTGGTAGATAATAATTGCTTGACTGAAGTTGAATCGGTCGATGAGTTTCTTCAAGAAATTGAAAGATTCTACACCGACCTATTCATTTTGCAGCAACCACATGGCAATGCCATTTACACTGTTTTCCAGGGAATCACCTCCCAACTTACTCCTGAGCAGAGCCATCTTTTAGAGAAAAGTTTCACCCATGCTGAGGTAAAGTGTGCTCTCTTCTAAATGCCCCTGATAAGGCTTTTAGAATTGATGGCTTTAACAACCAATTCTACCAAAAGAATTGGCGCATGTGGTGGGTAACATGGTTACTGATGCTTGTGCTAAGCTTCCTTAACAACGAGGCAGATATATTCCACTTCAACACCACTTTCATTACCCTCATTCCAAAAGTGAGAGAGCCATCCACGCTTGAAGATGTCCGCCTTATTAGCCTTTGCACCACAATATACAAAATTATTTCTAAAACCCTGGCCAACAGAATTAAATAGGTTCTCAACCTTCTTACATCTCTCAACCAAAGTGCTTTTTTTAAAGGTCGCCTTATCTCTGATAACATCCTGATGGCATAGGAGCTCCTTCATGCCATTAAAGGGAAGAAGAAAAGCTCTTAGAGGTTGTGTTATATTTTGTGTCATAAATAAAATTCATTTCAATATAATGAGATTTATTAATTAATAAAAAATCAAAAATTGCTTTTATGTTACATGGTTCACATGATTTGATTTATTTGATGATTATGTTTAATATATAATTACTTCTATTAAGTCCATAATATATATAAATATATATATATACATATATATTTGCTCATTTTCTTTTCTCTCTGTTTGTGTTCTTGGTGCTTTGCACCATTAATGTTGTTCATACAAGCTTTTACCTTTAGCTCATTTTTAACATTTAGAAAACTACCCACATGAGCTTCTCTCTCTAGATTTTCTATCTATAGAATTTAGAGCTTCTGACACTTAGTCTATTGTTGTCATTATCATCTCGTAAGAAATAAAAACTCGAAGTAGACGTCGCACCATTACTGTCGCGATATAGGGAGTGAACTACTATAAATTTACTGTGTCTCTCTTATATAAACTTAACTACTTATTCATTCTCGCCAATCTAGCAAGTGGGTGTGGTTTAAAAGTCTAGTCCAGATTTCTCAGTCAACACTTAATAAAAAAAAATTATAAAAAACTATATCTTTTATATCAAAAATATATTATATAAAAAATATTTAAGTTAGACTCAATTTTTACTATTATTATTTCTTTCCGCAGATGGAATAAATCTAGCACTTATAATGTAAAAATAAGAGATTTTTTAAGGAACTATTTCAAAAATACACCAGAAAAAAATTACAAAAGTATGAAATTTTAAACATTTTTAATTATCGCTTTTAAGATTTTATTTACAGAACATATTTATTTACAATTCATACTGTTTTTTAATGTTTTCATGTTATACTCTTATTATTTTATTGTCAGTTTTCATTATTTATATATTACTTTTATATTATTTGTACGTTATTTTCATATTATTTACATATAATTTTTTTCTGTTGTTTCACTATAAAAATATATATAAAAAAAAATATTTCAACATAAATTGATAAAAAGTGTAATTTTTTTACCAAATATTGTACTTTGTGTATTTTTTTTTTTTTGTTTAGTTAAGAAAATTAAGCAAAAAACTCAAATTATCATAATAATAATAATAATAATAATAATAATAATAATAATACCGCTTAATATATTATGAAATTGACATGTAAATAACTGCCTCTTCACCAATACAAGTTCGCCTACAGTACGAACACAGCTACAATTATCATAATAGTTTAATCATCATTCAAATAATAAAAATTGAAAGTTGCTAATTGATTTTTTTGGACTTCTAAAAGTATCTTCAGTGGTAGCATCTTTTAAAAATGTTAAAAATCTCCACATCATTCAAAAATATAATATTTTATTTTATTTTTTTTCATATTATTTTTAGCATTCTTATTTCTAAAATCACTCAAATAATATAGCGTCTTCAAAAATACTATAATTATGATTTGAGACATTATTATTTAATTTTTTAGTTTTAATTTTTTATTAAAAAAATAATGATAGCATCAATACTACTAGCATTTACACATATTCCTATAACTAGAATAATATTTTTTTCTCTTTAATGGTATAACATCTCAATATTTTGCCACTTTATTTATCCACCTAAGCAAGCATCCCGAGATGCTGTAACTTGAAATGTGACTTTTTAGCCCTACAGTGAATACTATATTGAAATAGGGGTTTTTTTTCTATTTTGGATTAATATTACTTTAAATAAACATTTATACTGTTACAAGCAAAAATAAACATTTATATTGTTTATTAATTTCAAATTTACTATTTTCAAAGTTTCTTATTTACAAAAATACGGTAGAAAAACTCCCCCAGATGCGTAAGGAGAAGTGTGACACACATGTGGCTATGTGGGCGAGTGAGACTCACACGCAAGTGAGGGACAAAGCCTTCAGAGTAGCCTGACGCTCACAAACTGTAGCGTCAGAACGCAGCAGTGGTTGCCACGTGGCGAATTCGGACAAAGTGGATTTTACGTGTAGGGCTTTTTTTCTCAACGCAAAACAACTAAACAACAACACAAAAACAACTAGAAAACAACTTAACCATAACATATAAATCAATTAAAGTTGTTTGCAACATCTTACTTCTACTTTAAAATATTATATAAAATTAAGTTGTTTTTATGTTGTTCTAAAATTGTTATGCATTGTTATACATTACACTAACTGTTCAACAAGTGAAAAAAATAGAGTTTTACATGTTAAAATAAAAACTTATATTATATATCTCTTATATTAAGACATGGAAAATAATAAGAGAACACGAATTATGTTAATTTTGAATTAAGTGAAAAATTGATAGGAAGAGATTATAAATATGAAGAAAAATTACTTATATTTAGTAATAACATTATTCGTTGTTTTATCGTTGTTTTAAAGTTGTAAACATGTTGTTTAATTTCGTTATTTTTTGAGCATGTTGCTTTGACGTTGTTTGTATGTTGAGTTTCAGTGGTCAAAATCTGTAAACTCCCTAAATTATATATACAGTTATTTTTATGTTTTTATATCATTGCTAAATGGTTGTTAACAATTTAAAAAAGCCACTAACAACTATTACCTTTTTTAAAAAAAATATATATATATAATTATACCAATACTTGATGTAGAAATTTAAAAAATAATAATAGTTGTTTCTTAATGTACTAAAAATATAAACAAATTACAGAATAAAGTTTGCAACTGAAATGACATCAAAATCAATAATCTATTTTTTTTTTTTAAAAAAAATACAACTTACAAATAAATAAAAATGGACAACAAGTTTATTCTAATCAACTTTGAAGTTCACCATTACTAAAAATTAAGTTTTTTTGCATTCAACTGCGGAAGCAGGACAACAACATAAATAGTGAACGTTGTTTGTATGTTGAGTTTCAGTGGTCAAAATCTGTAAATTCCCTAAATTATATATACAGTTATTTTTATGTTTTTATATCATTGCTAAATGGTTGTTAACAATTTAAAAAAGCCACTAACAACTATTACCTTTTTAAAAAATATATATATAATTATACCAATACTTGATGTAGAAATTTAAAAAATAATAATAGTTGTTTCTTAATGTACTAAAAATATAAACAAATTACAGAATAAAGTTTGCAACTGAAATGACATCAAAATCAATAATCTATTTTTTTTTTTTAAAAAAAATGCAACTTACAGATTAATAAAAATGGACAACAAGTCTATTCTAATCAACTTTGAAGTTCACCATTACTAAAAATTAAGTTTTTTTGCATTCAACTGCAGAAGCAGGACAACAACATAAATAGTGAAGGCATTTACAAAATAACATATAGACAACTTATAAACAACGCTAACACAACGCTATATTAACATTATCATTAAAAATCTATAGATAAATTGACTAAATCATAAAATCAAAATGAATAAAAAATAATGCCAGAACTACGAAAAAGCTCAACTTAAAAAAAAAAAATACAATTGAATATGTCTTCTTTCTTTAGGCTAGTGAAAACTCAATTCTTTTGAGCATTTCATCAAACACATAGCATGTGTATTTTTATATACATTTAAATATATATATATATACACACATACAAAAGAAAAAAAAAATCCAAACACCAATATAATATATTTACAGAAAAAAGTTTGCAACCATCAATTAATATAAAAAAAAAAACTAAAATGACATTCAAAATTAATAATATATTTCTGAAAATTAAACAAAAAAAACTTACAAATTAATAGAAGCAAATGAGAATGGATATGAACGATATGGGGAGGGAGATGGACTTTGTGCGGCCATTGAGGGATGAGGAGGAGGAGGAGGTCGATCTTATTGACAGCAAGGGACTTGGAGATGAGTTTTCTGCAATTGAAGAGAAGGACGAAGTAAAAGATAGAGGAAAAAGAGGTTTCGTATAATTGTAATTAACAAAACTTAAAAAGGTATAAATGAAAAAGTTAAATTGTATAGAAGTAAAAAATGACATGTGACATTAAAAATGTAAATAATTGGTCAAATTTGTTATTTTGTGTAAAAAAAACCATTAAAATATGTCTACTTATTATTTTATATTTTATGTATATACTACTAATAATAATATGTATATATTTTTTTACAATTTCAAAGTCCTCAATGTTAGGAAACGTACAGCTTGCTCGTCTTACCTCAAGTCAGTGCTATTTTCACAATATTAAGTCTTTTTTGCCTCTATAATTAAAAGTGTCTTGTAAAATAACTGAAAATTTTACCATACACCTTTTATAGTCATGTAGTTATTTAAAAAAATTTGTAAAATTTTGATAAAAAAAATTAATACGTCAAAAACAGAATTCATATAATATATTGGACACGTATACTTTTTATTTGAGCATTGCTATAAGGCACTAGTGGTGCTTAGTATTTTTTGAACATGTTGCGTTGTGATTGGCTAGCAATACTTCCTAAAAACTATTATATTAAATTATATGAGACCAGATACTTAGTTAGACCAATAGCGATATTGACACATAAGAGGGTGCTAGGCACCGTTAGTATCCTTTAACATTTCTCTTTTTATTATATACCCGTAAAAGTTGCATTAAGTGTTTTCTATTATCATTTTTTTCAACAAAAGTAAAAAAGTTACCAAGTGGTTTTCATTATTGCTAGTTAATGTATACTATTAAGTACAAGGAAGTTCAAAATCCAAAAAAAAAGAAAAAAGTACAAGGAAGTTATTGTGGCAGGTATTCGTATTTGGATTCACGTGAAAGAGAAAAGTACTGGAGGGACCAAATTGGAAAAGAGAAAAGTACTAGAGGGACCAAATTAGAAAAGAGATAAAATTAAGTGTGAAATGTGTCAGAAATTATTTTGGTAAGGTGATCTCCAAGATTAACATGTGGCCATTCTTACCCTCTCACTCAATAAAATAAAAAAGTACTCAACTTCTGGTCCCACACCCTCTCCTACTCCTACTACTATTGCCTGTTTTGGTGAAGTACTACTAACCTGGTTATAATGGGAAATGCAGATGGGTATCTAGCATCCCAATGAGCTACTATAATGTTATATTTAATGGTCTACAATTTTACAAAATTAGTATAGAATCTTCACAGTATTACTTTTGAGATATGCACTAAATTATAACTCAAATTAGTTTTCATCCAATTACACAAAAATAAGAATATTGTGAATGTAAACAGAAATAAGTAATACAAAGCTCAATTATGACTCATAGCATAATATATGTTTCAATAGTATGGGTTAAAATTTATCACATAATAAATCTTGTACTAAATTTAGAATAACATTTACTATGAAACAAAATTTATATCACTATAAATTATTATTTTTTATTTATTTTTATGTCATGTTTATTATTTTACTAATAAATTTAACTATAACATTAAATTATTAACTATTTTAGTCTTTAAAAAGAGATATTTACACCATACACAAATTTTTCATCAAGTTTACATTTATATTTTGACAATAAATTTATACTTTCCATACTTATTTTTTCTTTTTACTATTTTTTATTTATTAAAGTTTCTATAAAACTTTTTTCCTTTCGTTATATCTCTTACTCTTACTCTTTTTTAGTGCTCTTTTTTTTTTTTTTGTCTTTTTCTTATGTCAGTGTTGGGTATATTTTTTATTCTCTCTCTTTTTCGTCTTTTTTTTCATCTCTCTCTCTTTTCTTTTCTTTTTCAAACGCTATTTTTTTATCTTTATATATTTAGAATTATATATAATAAGTCTCTATTTTTATATCTCTTTTTTTCCAACACTTTTTTACTCTAGCAAAATTTTATTTTATGATTTTTTTAAAAAATTACAAACACTTATTATATTTCTTTTTCTCTCTTTTACATTTTTTTTACAATTTACACTCAAACAATTTTATACTATTTTTTCAATTAATCACATTTTATAAAAAAAAAATCTTAATTCATTTCTTTTAACGTTTACTAAAATATGATTTTTTTTTAACTTTCACACATTTTCTCATATTTTTTTTATTACTCTTTCTCTCTCTTACGAAAAAATTAAGAGCACTCATCCAATATCTTTCTTTCTTTTACATGATTAATAAAAGTAGTTTTTGTTATTAATTTATAGCTCTCTTTTTGCTATTTTATAGTTGTTCTATAATTATATTTAATTTATGTTATTGTTGAGTATTTTATAGTTTTTTGTTTTGTTAGTTTTTTGTGCTTTTTTTTTTTGTACAGTTATTGTTTCATATATGTGCACTTTTTATGGTGTATATTTCTAGTTTATTCTAAATAATTTTTTTGTTTTATATATGTGCATTTGTTTTGTTATTTTTATGTTTTTTTTAATTGTTTTTAAGTGATTTTCAAAATATTTTTTTGTTCAACAGTTATTTTTTTATTCATGTGTATTTTTTATGGTGCATATTTTAATTTCTTCTTGATAATTTTTTTTTTTGTTGTATGTTTGTTACTCTGTAGTTTAAATACATATATTTACTTTATTTTCTTGACACATTTTATTAAAATAGAATGATATGATTTTTCGTCTTTTTAATTGATACAATGTGCATTAGTATATATTGACACATTAATTATATATTACTCATTATATTATATACCCTATTTTGAAATCATAAGATTTTATTATGTTTGTTATTAATGTAATTATTTATTTAACTTTTAAAAAATAAATTATCATTTTAACTGTCACTAACTCAAAAAGAAAAAAAAAATGAAGTATGAAGTTGTGTTGACCCTCAAAGATTACTAAGTGTAATATTTGGAGTCATTCTCGCGCCGCCTATGCCCACGCGACCGCCCGCTCCCATGCGCCTGCTGCATGCTCACGCCCAGTCGCGCGCCTGCGCCTGCTGCATGCTCACGCCCAGTCGCGCGCCTGCGCCTGCACCCATGACGCGTTCCGCGCCCCTTTCGCGCGCCTGCGCCCGTCCTCCTACACTCCCATCGATCTTCTTTTCCCTTTTAACACAAACAGACTAAGCAAGGAAGTATCAGACGAGATAGCAATAGCACCATGAATATGGATAATAGGGACAAAGTTCATTTCATAACCAATGTACAAAATGAAAAGGGGCATTTTTAGTGTAACAAAGGATGTCAGGTACATCAGATCACCTAGGAAACAACACTATTAGGTGTTCTCTCCATCCACAATCGTGCCACGGGTCAACTGGTCAACTTTGCCAAGTCTTCCATCTTGTCTTCTCCTAACACCAATCCCATGGACAGAATGAGTTTTTGTAATGTGTTGGGTCTTAACAATGAGTGTTTCGTCAGTAAATATCTCAAGGTCCCTCAATGCTCTGGAAGAATTGACCGGTCTGTGTTCCACTATCTTGTCCAGAATGTCTCTTCCAAGATGAGTGTGTGGAACTCTAAATATTTTTCCAAAGCTTGTAAGGAAGCCCTCATCAAAGTAGTTGTCCAAGTTTTCCCTTCCTATGTCATGTCTTGTTTCAAACCACCCCTTTGCACTATTAAGCAGCTGCAAAGTCTCATTGCAAATTTTTGTGGGGTTCCTCGAATCACAAGAAAAAAATACATTGAAAAAATTGGAATAGCCTTTGTGTTTCTAAATTTGCTGGAGGTCTTGGCTTCCGTTCCATTACTTTGCAAAACCAAGCGTTGTTGACTAAACAGGCTTGGAGAGTCTGGTCTAACCATCCTCCCTCCTATCCTCTTTGCTTAAAGCCAAAATATTTTAAACATGATTATTTTCTCTCAGCCTCTATTGGCCATAGCTCCTCTCATACTTGGAAAAGCCTTCTTTAGGGAAGAGACCTTCTCCTAAAAGGCCTCATTTGGAGAATCGGAAAGAGTAACTCCATCCCAATCACTGACAATCGATGGGCTCTAGATTTACACTACCAAACTTTTTGAACAATGCCCGGTTGAGTGACAAAAATGTCCATTTTTTCATTGATAATGATAGCACTTGGAATCGCCATAAGCTTCAGCATCATCTTCCCGATTTCCAGGTCGATAATATTCTCCAAATTCCGATTGATCCTTCCAGGGAGGATAGCCTCATTTGGGGGCACCATCAATCTGGCTTGCTTACTGTCAATTTGGCCTACCATCTTGCAAATTCCCTAGCCTTGACCCATTCTCCTTCTCCATCAAATCAGGCGAGTTTAAACTCTTGGTAGAAGTATTTGTGGTCTTTGAAGATCCCCCCCCCCCCCAAAAAAAAAAATAAAGCATTTCTTTCTGGAAAACCTACCATCATATTCTGCCATGTGCACTTAATCTGTTCAAAAGGAAAAGTATTGCTTCTCCTATTTGTTCTGCTTGCAAGACTCATGAAGAAACTGTTTCCCATGCCCTCGTAGACTGTCCCAAAGCCAAGGCAGTTTGGGAGAGAACTTCTTTTAAGCAGTTTTATAAAAATAAAAGGCAGTGTAATATTAGAGAGTTTCTCTTTCGAGGTTTTGATTATCACTTGGCTTATTTGGAAAAAAAATGAATTGCTTTTCTAGAAAAAACCTTATTGTTTTAATGATTTGGAATTCTATGCTCACACCTATTTGCAGGATTATTTTCTATCACAACACTCGCAGGATACAATTTCTTCTACCGAGGGGATTGCAACTACCCCCACCATGAGTGAATCAACCACTGATATAGCTCATAACCACTCCCAGATGTCCTATGGAGAATACTGTCTTAATGTTGATGCAGCCCTAGACTTCAAAAACTATCGTACAGGCTTGGGTGTAGTGATTAAAGGCTAGAATGGTAGCTTAGTTACAACTCTCTCTTCACCAAAACCGGGAGCTTCATCTACCATCTTTGCCGAAGGACAAGCCCTGCTCCGTGGCCTCACCTGGTGTTCTGCCATAAGAATCCCTTTGAAGCACATTGAATCTGATTGTCTTCAACTTGTCACAAAGATTAATAAATTTAGTGCAGACCGATCAACTTTTTCAGGCCTCATACATAGAATCATTCAGTCCTTATCTACCTTTCTTAAAGCCTCTCTTCAGCATGTTCCACTGACCCTAAACACGTTGGCACATAATGAAGCTTGAGATGCTTTACGCTATGATAAGGATCATATCAGGAGAGTTTGATGACTCTCTTGTTTCAAGTTGTAATTGTATCTTTGTTTCTACCCTTTCTTTGTTTCGGGTTGTTACAATTACTACCACTACAAGAATGTGTACTTTTTTCGGCGCAATTAAGTAATTGCACCGACAAAAGTTAAGCAATGCTGGCGCAAGTCAACAAAGTCGCTGGCAATATTGGTCAACCTTTTTTGCCCATCTCAACCTTTTGTTGGAATTATTTTACCAAGATCTTAGATCTACTCACAAGTATGTTTATTAACATCCTAAATAAGAACTTTCTAAAACGATAAATTAAACACATATAAAGTTTAGGAAACCTTACATTGGGTGCAGCGGAATAATATGACTCCTTCCGTTCAGATATCTAGCCCTTGATTCCTTTCTGTAGCATAGCATTATCAATATCTGAACCTGGATCTCTTTCTCTGAATCTTTGATGCTGAAACTCCTTTGCTGATGATCTTTCTTCCCGATCTTCCTCACTATGATTGAGGTATCACTTGATGTGTGTGGGCACTACTCTAATCACTAAGGATTTCGAAATATTGAAGAAGAAGAGAGGGAGTGGTCAGCCAGATAGGGAGAGAGAAGACTCAGTTTTTTCTGATTCAGAAAGTCTGAAGAAAAGTCTATTTTTCCTGAAGCCTTCACTATCTATTTATATGTAAAGCCCGCTTAGTTAATTTGGAAATTAGCAGTTATTTATGTTAATCATGAAATTATTTATAGCTATTTAAATAATTTATTGTTGATATTTATGGAATTCAGATATGCATGATTATGTCATCAGCAGTTTTTCTATTTCGCATTTCCGGTGTCCGGTATTTTGGAACGCGGCGTTTGGCTCAGTAGAAATCACAACTTAGTATGTTAGTATTTTGGGGACGGGTTTTAGACATTGGGAATGTCGGGAATGGCCGGGAATTTAGAATGTCCCAAAAATACCCCTTTAGTATGATTTTCATGATTTTATGGTGGAGGGGCAAAATGGTCTTTTTGCCCCATTAGTGTTTTGTCTTATGTGAGTTTATTAAATGAATTAAATGGTTATTTTATGCATGTTATTTGGCTGAATATATTGAATTATTATAGCTTTTATTCTTTTCCCAAACTTAGAAAATAAATCACTTTTTATTCAAAGAAACTCTCTCTCTCTCTCTCTCTCTATTCGGCCACTAGAGGCAGCTCCTAGGGTGATTTTCCTCTTCAAATTCTTGTAGATTTCAGCTTGTTGTGTGTCTCTAATCAAGGTATTTCTTGGCTTTAATCTCTTCCTTTGTTTTTCTTGAAATTCATGATGAAAATGGGTGTTGCATGCTTGATTCATGGATGTTGTTGCTGCTGATTATTATTGTTGTTGTTCCTTGTTTAAATGCTGAAATAATTAGGTTTTATGAGATTGTATAGCATGCTTGAATCCTTGTTCTACTTGGTTAAGTGCTTAGGTGAAAAAGTTATGAATTTTGAAAGAAAATGTTGTGTTTTGTTTCTGTGAATTGCTGGATGTTTCTAGGTGTTTTCAGAGATGATTATATGCTTATTTGAGTAGAAATAAATAGGTTTGGATGCATGTTAGGTGGTTTTGCTCAAGCTTGAGTTTGGAACTCAAAGCTTGAGCTCCAATGGTGATTTTTGTGTATGTGGTTTCTGGGTAGGTTTGATGCTTTAGAAATGTCATTTGGGGCATATAGAACAGGTCTGGAAAGTTTGGGACCAATTGGGGTTGAATTGGTCAAGTTATGAGATTTTATGTTTGCTGCCTGCGAGGAACCGGAATTCCGGTTGAGCATCCGGAATTCCGGATGGGGGTTCAGAATTTCCCAGAACCGGAATTCCGGTTGGGCAACCGGTCTGCCGGTTGGGGATTTTTCAGAACCCTAGTTTTCCTCGTTTTTGGGTTTTTAGGGGTATTGCCATGCTTTTTATCGATAGGGAAACTTTTAGTTTCAAGTTTTAGTCCCCGGGAAGTGATTTAGCGTGTCACTTATAGCGTTGTGATTTTTATGGTTTAGGAGCCAGTAATCCGCCGTTCAGCTTCAGTTCCAGTCAGGTTGACCGGCACACCTGAAATCGGAATCCAGGTAAGATTAGTATAACAGTATGCATATGTAGATTACATGTTTAGCGTGCATGTAGGAAGCCTGCTAGATTACATTAGATATGTATTTAGGCTTCGAACCATCCAACCCTGTCACGTCGGTACAGGCTGGAGTATGACCAGCAGCCGGAGTATGACCGGTTCGACCGATCAGGCTGACACTTGGTTGGTGGTTCAGTGCTATTGACCTATCCCGTCGGTACAGGCTGGAGTATGACCAGCAGCCGGAGTATGACCGGTTCGACCGATCAGGAGGATACTTGTCAATAGTACCGTCCCCTGAACGTTCAAAACTCAGTACCATGTTGGACATGGCAGTAGTGCTCAGTACCATGTTGGACATGGCAGTAGCGGGACTCAGTATCGTGTTGGACACGGCAGTCAGTTTTATGTATGTTATTATTATGCTTTTCTTACTGAGTCTGTCGACTCACAGTTTATGTTCATGTGTAGGTAAAGGCAAGGCTGTAGCTGATGGACCGTGACCGAGCATATGAGATTGTACATGTCGGGGCGGTTAGGCCTGGAGCGTACGATCCTCGGGACGAAGTGGTGAGATTTTTGTAACTGTCGTTAGACGACTTTCATTTTGATGTAAAAGTTGAACAGTTAAAACGTTTGTAAATATTTTTATAAATCGGGATCCCGAGACTTTTTGTAAAATGGTTTATAAGTTTAATGAAAAAGCAAAATTTTAATTAATCACGTTTTTTCCATAAACCTCGTTGATTAGCAACGAGCTGCACAGTACGTTTGAAAATCACGTAATACGCCTAAGATAGTTAGGGTGTTACATTATAGCATTCCACTAGGGTTAGATTTGAATTATATGGCATTAAAATAATGAAAAAATCAACTTAAAATACACACAATAGGTGGCCGGCCATGCCTTAGTGGATTGGGCCTTGGGTTTTGCAATTTTGCAATTTTAACACCTTTTGTATCTGATTTTCTCAAAAATGCCAATTTCCTAATTCAACCATTTAAATGCTAATTTTAACTATTTAATAACTATAAATAATTATTAAATAATATTGTCATTTATCATATTTATTAATTGAACCATACAAAGTATCATAATTAACAAATATGCCCCTATAAACTCTTTCTTTACAATTTCGCCCTTACTTAGTGAAAATTTCACAAATAGACATAGTCTAATTTGAGAATTATAATTGATTAATCAAAACCAATTACATGAGTCTTACAAGCAATATTATCTCAACTAGTGGGCGGACCATGGGTCTATATAACCGAGCTTCCAATAAGTAGATCAAGAATTTAGCACTAAAATTTACTAACTTATTAATTCTTCGTTGAATCCACGCATAGAACTTAGAATTGCACTCTTAGTATATAGAATGCTCTATATGTTCCACCATATAGACACATCATTAGTTATCCATTGTTATAATCCTAATGTGATCAATTATCCTCTATATGAATGATCTACACAGTAAAAGGATTAAATTACCGTAACACCCTACTATGTATTTTATCCTTAAAACACTTGACCCCGTATAAATGATATTTCAACTTATGTGAAATGAGATCTCCACCATTTATTTTCGTTTGGTCAAGCTCGAAGGAGATCATCCTTTGCTTACTATTCGCCAGATAGAAGCTATAGATTCCATGTTTATGCTAGCGCTCCCACTCAATTGCACTACCGTGTTTCCAAAAAGTACGTATCACCCTGACGTAAAAGCAGGCTTAACTAACAATTCAAGGAACACGAATAGCCTTTCAAGATTGAGCCTAATCATAACAGGATTAAGATCATTTGATCTAGGATCAACTAGGCGATATTGACTTGAATAGATTTTACGGTAAGTTTAATTAAATCTAAGTCAAAGTTCAATATCGGTCCCTTCCGATGCATACTCCATGCATCCAACCTGAGCTTTACTTTAACCAATGCTCTGGAAAGAACATAGCACTTCTCCAAATGCAAGTAAACTCTGTTGTAGATTATCATATCAGTAAAACCCTATGTCTGATAAATCTAGGAAACTTTATTCACATAGTCATGTTTACTTTCCAATGTGTTGACGGCACAATAAACAGGATCAAGTATGTGAAAAGGGTTTCAGATGAATCTATACATTATGTACATATATTCATGAAATAAATCATGTGAACCATGCAACATTAAATGTTATTTCTGATCTGTATTAATAAGTAAATCTGATTATATTGAAATGAGTTTTATTTAGGGCATAAAACCCAACAAACTCCCACTTGCACTAATATAAAACAAAAAGTGCGTTTCAAATAATCTCAACACATTGATATACAAATCAAGTGTAGTAGTAGTAAACTCCTCGTAATAGGATCTGAAAGGTTGAATTAACCACAACCTTTTCTCCACTATTACTCTTCCTTAATCACAAAATCATTGATAATGTGAAATTCCTCTCTATATGTCTACTCTCTTGGGATACTGGATTCTATATCTTTGGCAACTACTTTTGGTTAATCAGGAAATTAACACTAGTAGTTTAAGGCAATTTGGAATGATGCCAAAAATGTATAGAACTTTCCTTAGACTGAATAAGTACCTTTCCTGCAACCTTAACATTCAGTCCCTCTCTGGTAGACCTAGAGACTTCAGATAGGTTTTTACACTTCTCCAAAATCACTATTCCACCCCCAGAGTAACCACCATCTTATCAGAAAGATTTACTAGCACAAAGGCAAATTTCGAAATCTGATATGGTGTAGTCTAAAAGTTTTAAACACACTCTTATTGACTAACATATAGTTCCTCTTCTTAATCTTAAGATTTACTTGATTGTCTTCCAATGTTCTTCTCCTGGATTAATCTGATACCTACTCATTACTCCCACTCAACAGCAGGTGTCTGGTCTAAGGCATGCAAAAGCATATCTAAGACCTCTCACTGTTGATATAAGAAATTCTTTCATGGCTTTATCTTTTCTGGAATAGTTGAGACTTTTCCTTAGATAAATAAAATCTATGCCTAAGAAGTTGTGAAGCTTCTATAGATTGCCATTAGAAAGAAAATGCTTCAGCATCTTACTAAAGTAAGTTGCTTGCATTAGAGTAAGTAATTACCAGGTATACCACAAGCCATAGGTTTAGATAAACTCAAACCTATAATACTAGGAACAGGAAGTTTTGTTAAGTCCATTGAATAGGCTTATAAACGAAAATTTCCTTTTATGTCCTTGTAATAGAAAACTTTAGGTTACTCCATGTGAATGGATTAAACCATAGTTCTATTGGCTTTCTTCTTAGTTTCTTATCTTGACAATCCATTACTTGTTTAAACTCACAATGGATTTTAATCACTAGTGTCTCCCAAGTCATAAGAAGGTGAGTTCCTAGAAACTCTCCCACTACGACAAGGCACCGTGAATTATGTCTAAGAAAACTAAATGGTATTGATCTCTTCGGTTGTGACAAGACAACAGAGGCAGTGGGATCATCATATGTTATATAAGATGATAGAACACTTTTGGAATCAAGAAAAATATTTCCTTTATTTGCTACTTGTTTTTCAGACTTAGTCATTTTCTTAGAAAAGTAGTATTTGTTTGAACAAACACTTTCTTATCTATTGACAATGGGATGGTCCACCCCTAATCACTTAGAATAGCTAACAAACCATGGTTAACAGTTCTAGCTTTTCTTAAGATTTTTGATTAGGTCATCCATGAATCTAGTAATGTTTTACATTAAGTATACAACCATTACATCATTCTGAAATTGTATTACCATAGAAGGATTTAGGCAACGACTAGTAACTAATCATCAATATGCAACTCGAAATTTCTGGGGAGGTAAGTTTGGATATAATTCAAAAATCAATTTAATGATCTTTGAACTGCATATCTACTAACTATTTCTCCACCCCTATCAGTTCGCTAGATCTTTAACCACTTACCTTAATGGTTTTAACCATCGGTAGAAATTAATGAAATTTTTCAAACATTTCAAATTTCTTTGCTAAAAGGTATAATCTAGAGTTATCGTTTTAAGAATACAACGAAAAACTCATATCCACCCCTGAATGTACATCCATCTGCGAATGAGATGAACTACTTTCAGTGGATATAGGCATATTAACTCTTTGCAGAGATTGATCTTGTCAAATCCACTATGAACAAGATACAAATTCCATAGATTAAAAAAAATGTGGTAGTGTCTTTTGATGACTTAGGTTTAGTTACATCAAAGAGTTCTTAGAATACTGCAAGTGGATCCTGGTCACAGAATACCTAACTCATATTCCATACAGTTTGAATCCATTGATAAAAGATGGATATTGAACACTTGAGAAAGTGTAACTGTATTGTATTCTGGAATTAGAAATATAAGAAAATTTCTATTTGGAATCTAAAATTAAAGTCAAAGACTTAAATTTATACCAAATATTATGAGTAATTCTATCTTGGACCAGCACTACTAATACAAACTCTAAGTCAGATTTGCCCATACAAGTAGGAGATTTCTAAGATTGAGGATTTATATCAATTGGGAATAGAATTTCGGGATTATAATCATAAGCGTCATTTAATTTCTTAAGAGAAAATATAATGACATGAAATGATTTATAGACCATTCATCCAATGATATATTATGGAGCTAATTCGAAATGAATAAGCTAAGAGGAATTAGGATAATTTCGTTTATAAATAAGAATCCAACGATGCTTCGATTAGCGAAAGACAAAGTAATCTTATTTATGTATTCTTCTTGTTTCATATTGTAAAAATACTAGTCTAAGGTGTCATCAATTGATGAACAGCTAGATGTCGCATATACAATATTTATCTTTCGAGATCTAACACTATTATGTATGTCTAATGGTGAAAATCCACTAGGGATTTATCTCATTAGATAAACAAACATGTTGGACCAACAATGAAGATTCGAAATTAAACTACAACTTAATAACAGAAAATAACATGGTTCAATATAAATTCATACACAATTCAGAAATTATAAGCATATAGCAAGTAGGAATGACAAGTGAAAATACTAAAACATACAATCCTAAATTATTTCCAAGGTTTTTCAACAAACTGATACAGTGTCCCGTTTAGGCGAGAGTCAAAGCATCATCCATTGAATAGAGATGTCAGCTCCTCTAAAATGTTAAACATTCTAGCAACCTTTTATTCGATCAAGATTGGAATTCAGCGTTGTCCCGTTTAGGCGAGAGTCAAGGCAATTCTATCTTATGAGCTTCCACCATTGTTTCATAATTTGCAAGTCAAGTATGGTCGCCACCATTAGGGTGATCCATACCATACAAAACACTTACAAACTACTTATCATGCGAGGTTAAACGGTGCGAAATTGTTAATGAACGTTCCTCCATTAGGGAGGATTACTCACTAAAACAAACGCGGTGTAAAACCCACAATGGAGATCGAATGTCTTAATAATAATCAAGCTCATTATTTAAAGTGAGTTGTATTTTCTTTGATTCTCTTTATTTAATTTATTTATTTTAAATATATATTTATTTAAAATTTCCAATTTAGAATGAAAAATTCTAAATATAAATTTTAATTTAATATTTATAAATTTTACTTAGATGGCTATAAAAATAACATGAATTATTTCCATCTTAGTAATAATTTCCAATAAATATTTAGAAAAATATTCAATTTAAGTTGTTACAAAATTAATATAAATTAATTTACAACTCAAATTTAATTTTCTATAAATATATATTGCATTTCGAAAAATTAAAGTATTTAAGAATACAATTTTCGAAAATGCATGTTAAAATAAAAAATTAATCCTGGAAAAATTATTCTAATTTAATGTTGGCCCAAAATTAATTAATAAAATTAATTTACAACAAAAAATATAATTTTCCTATTTAATTAAATATATAAGAAAAATTTCAAATATTCAAGTATGATGATGAAAATCAACTTAAATATTAATTTTATATTTAATTAAATACACTAGAAAAATACTTCAAGCAAAAATATCATCTATCTAGATTTTCCTTTGACTAATTAATTCAATTTCTAATAATATACTTTAATTCAATTTATTTTAAATTAATCAATAAATGAAAAAATCATCGATTTAAGTTGATCCAAGAATTAATTAAAATAAATAATTAATTTACAACTTAATCTATTTTTCAAGATAAAATTCGAAATTCTAGCATTTAAGAAATGCAATTTCGAAAATTGATTAATAAAATAAAGAAAAAATATATTTTGAAAATTATTTAAATTTAGTTGAAAAAATAAATTTCAACTAAAAATAATTTTCTATTTAATTAAATGTCATGAAAAAGAAATATTTAAGTATGATGATAAAAATCAACTTAGATATTCAATTTTTAAATTAATTAAATGTATTAAATTCAAGAAATAAATAATTAAGTGTAGAGAAGGTTTAATTATTAGTCTCTAGTTTAATACTACGAAAAATATACTTAAAATAAATTGTACCAAAATTAATTATATAAATAATTAATTTCACAATGTATAATATTTTCCTATTTAATATTAGAAATAATAAGTAGTCTAGAAATAACTATCTAGAAAATATCTTATTTGACTAAGTATCTTTTCCACAAAATTTGAAAAAAATATCTAATTTAAGTTGTATTAGAAAAAATCTAGAACTTAAATATTTTTCAAATTTAAATTTAATTAAATATCAAAAATTAAGTTGTAACCACTTAATTCAAAAATATTCCATTTTAAGTTAATATTCGAAAAGATATTAACCTAAAAAATATCTAAAATATTCCATTTTAAGTTAATATTCGAAAAGATATTAACTTAAAAAATATCTAAAGAATCTTAATAACCAATGCCTAAAATTCCTCAACTTAATTTTGAAATTTTAAATCCAAAAGATATTCAGATTTAAGTTGGTTAGTTGAAGATAACTAAATTTCAACTTAAATAGGAATATTTAATGAAAAATTTAAATTAAGCTCTAGAAAGAATCTAGATGATTATAATTCTATATTTAATTAAATACAAGAAAATACATATAGTTTAGCTTAGAATAAAAAAATTCTTTAAACTATAATTTTCTTAAATTAATTTCAAAATAAATGAAATTAATTATGTTGCTAATCAATTTTATTAGGTTAAACTAGTGTAATTAACCTAGTACAGTTGTTCAAATCAGGCAAATGGGCCTTCACAATTGGGGTGGTTCATGTGAGGGGGTGCTGGGTTCAGTATGTCGTACCCACTTCTATGGCTCCCAACTCTCACACAAGGCCCAAAAGAGAGGAATTTAACCTTAATAAGAACAACTGTTATTAATTGAATAAGCCCAATAACTAAATGGGCCTAAATAAATTATATCAAGAACTATGATAATTTATTTAGCAACAACAACCTATATGCATCTATAATGAAATTAAACACATAGGCTCACACAGGCACACTTTGGATGGGTCCTATCATGTTGCTATGTCATACACAGATGAAAGAAGATTGTAAATATACCTCTTACAAATTATTATCTTGACCAAGGGAGCCATCATATCATTAGATCTGGCAAAAAGTAACCATGGCTATTTGCAATCAAGTAATAATAGGTTTTGAAAACTTACAAACAAGTTAAAACATATACTCCTGCAACAAGGTTAGCTGGATAGTTGGATGTAGGATTTATTTAATTTTAAATTAAATAATTAATTTCGAAATAATTAATTAAATAAAAAAAAATTCGAAAATTTAAAAAAAATTTGAAAAATTCGAAATTTTTAAAAAAATTTAAATTTAAAATTAAACCTACAATTTTTGAAAAATTAGGTTTCAACCAACCTAAATATCATTTCAAAAATTTGCTAACTACTTTTAAATTTTAAATGTTATTTTATAAATAAAAATTAAATTAAAAATTAGAAAAGATAAATGAATATCTTTTTCAAATTTTAAATGTAATTTAAATAAATAAAATAACAAAATTTAAAAAAATTAGCAAAATATCTTATATCATTTAAAAATTACATGATTATAAATATCTTATTTTTAAATTTAAAATAAGATAAGATATAATCAAATTTTAAAATAAGATAGATTTTTAAGCAAGAAGATAGATACTAATTCTATTCAAATTCAAATTACACTAATATCTTGAATTAAATTTAAAAAAATATTAAATTAATTCAAAAAGATAATTAGAATTGAATTAGGAATAGTAATAGTATAAATACAAAACTATACCAAAAATCGGAAGTTAATTCCATGAAAAAGCATGAAAAATCGAAGAAAAACGAAAAAATTGTGAACTGTACGGACAGATTTGCGATCGCAGGAAAATTTCAGCATAGCCCCGAATTTTTCAAATCTTCAAAAATTCATAACTAATTCAAATAAAATCGAAATTAAGTTCTGTAAAAGGCTAACTTGCTTAATTTTTCCCATACTATCCAATAAAAATAATTCCAGAAACAAAATCGCAATTATTTTTCACGAAAATTTACAAACATTAATCAATCATCAAATAACACTCAATACAACATGATACCATCCAAAGAACATACAAACAATCGTTTTAAAGTCCAAATTTCTTGCAAGTAAATTAATTACCATGGCTCTGAGGCCAGTTGTTGGAAATTATTTTACCAGGATCTTAGATCTACTCACAAGTATGTTTATTAACATCCTAAATAAGAACTTTCTAAAACGATAAATTAAACACATATAAAGTTTAGGAAACCTTACATTGGGTGCAGCGGAATAATATGACTCCTTCCGTTCAGATATCTAGTCCTTGATTCTTTTCTGTAGCAGAGCATTATCAATATCTGAACCTGGATCTCTTTCTCTGAATCTTTGATGCTGAAACTCCTTTGCTGATGATCTTTCTTCACGATCTTCCTCACTATGATTGAGGTATCACTTGATGTGTGTGGGCACTACTCTAATCACTAAGGATTTCGAAATATTGAAGAAGAAGAGAGGGAGTGGTCAGCCAGATAGGGAGAGAGAAGACTCAGTTTTTTCTGATTCAGAAAGTCTGAAGAAAAGTCTATTTTTCCTGAAGCCTTCACTATCTATTTATAGCATTCCACTAGGGTTAGATTTGAATTATATGGCATTAAAATAATGAAAAAATCAACTTAAAATACACACAATAGGTGGCCGGCCATGCCTTAGTGGATTGGGCCTTGGGTTTTGCAATTTTGCAATTTTAACACCTTTTGTATCTGATTTTCTCAAAAATGCCAATTTCCTAATTCAACCATTTAAATGCCAATTCTAACTATTTAATAACTATAAATAATTATTAAATAATATTGTCATTTATCATATTTATTAATTGAACCATACAAAGTATCATAATTAACAAATATGCCCCTATAAACTCTTTCTTTACAATTTCGCCCTTACTTAGTAAAAATTTCACAAATAGACCTAGTCTAATTTGAGAATTATAATTGATTAATCAAAACCAATTACATGAGTCTTACAAGCAATATTATCTCAACTAGTGGGGGGACCATGGGTCTATATAACCGAGCTTCCAATAAGTAGATCAAGAATTTAGCACTAAAATTTACTAACTTATTAATTCTTCGTTGAATCCACGCATAGAACTTAGAATTGCACTCTTAGTATATAGAATGCTCTATATGTTCCACCATATAGACACATCATTAGTTATCCATTGTTATAATCCTAATGCGATCAATTATCCTCTATATGAATGATCTACACAGTAAAGGGATTAAATTACCGTAACACCCTACTATGTATTTTATCCTTAAAACACTTGACCCCGTATAAATGATATTTCGGCTTATGTGAAATGAGATCTCCACCATTTATTTTTGTTTGGTCAAGCTCGAAGGAGATCATCCTTTGCTTACTATTCGCCAGATAGAAGCTATAGATTCCATATTTATGCTAGCGCTTGCACTACCGTGTTCCCAAAAAGTACGTATCACCCTGACCTAAAAGCAGGCTTAACTAACAATTCAAGGAACACGAATAGCCTTTCAAGATTGAGCCTAATCATAACAGGATTAAGATCATTTGATCTAGGATCAACTAGGCGATATTGACTTGAATAGATTTTACGGTAAGTTTAATTAAATCTAAGTCAAAGTTCAATATCGGTCCCTTCCGATGCATACTCCATGCATTCAACCTGAGCTTTACTTTAACCAATGCTCTGGAAAGAACATAGCACTTCTCCAAATGCAAGTAAACTCTGTTGTAGATTATCATATCAGTAAAACCCTATGTCTGATAAATCTAGGAAACTTTATTCACATAGTCATGTTTACTTTCCAATGTGTCGAATTTTCGCACAATAAACAAAGGCAGGATCAAGTATGTGAAAAGGGTTTCAGATGAATCTATACATTATGTACATATAATCATGAAATAAATCATGTGAACCATGCAACATTAAATGTTATTTCTGATCTGTATTAATAAGTAAATCTGATTATATTGAAATGAGTTTTATTTAGGGCATAAAACCCAACACCTTTTGCCGGTGATTATTTTCGCCGGCAATAGACAATATTGTCGGCGCAATGTACTAATTGCGCCGGTAAAAGTTGGAGCCAAACTACCAAAAGATGGGAATTGTTGGCTGTACAGTTCCTACTTTTACTAGCGCAGTTCATTGCGCTGGCAAAACCATTAAGTTAATTCTTTTAATATTATTTACTTTTGCTAGCGCCAAACTACGCTGGCAAAAGTAGGGAAAAAGTTGGCGGTCAATTTTCCCTCGCAGTTAAAAAATGTGCGCACAAAAGTAGGTGGGGCTTTTACCGGCGCATATCAGTGCGCCGACAAAAGTGGGAACCGTTTGACCATTGGACACGTTGCATCGGGGTTAAGCTTTTGCCGGCGCATTAAATCGCCGGCAAAAGCCTTAAAATTTTTGGCGGTCAACTTCCCGCCCAAATGAAAACCTGTGTGAAAATTTTGAAGGAAACTTTTGCCAGCGCAATTAGGTGCACCGGGAAAAGTTGAAACTTAAGTGAAACGCTGCGTTTTGTGCGTTTTATTCAACATCGACTTTTGTCGGCGCACCTAATTACACCGGCAAAAGTCTTAAGTAAATAAAGCCAGGGACGAACCCTTCTTCCCCATTTTCCTCTTCTCTTTCTCTCTCTCTGCGATTTCGTGGAACCACCGCCGGTAGCCCCATATTTCCCCCTCCAAACACCATTTTCACCATTCTGAAACCCCATTTCCACTACCAAATTTCTTTTCTCTCTTTTTCTTCATTTTTTTTTTCAAAAAATCACAATTATACCGGGACTCTGGCGAGAACCGCCGCCGCACCTCCGACAGTCGCTGCCCGAGCCGCCACCATCCTACCGCCGCACCTCATCGCCGGTACCCTTTTTTCCTCTATTTTAGTTTTATTTAATTTATTTTTGATTTGTGTATATATAATAATTTTAATTTATTGTGTATAAAATTGTGTTTAATTAGTTTTTTAAGTTTATATATGTGTGTAAATTTTTATAGTTTTATGTGTATTTTTAGAAATTTGTGTGTATATGTGTATATAAATGTGTATAATAGTTTATATATGTATATTTGTATATATGTGTAAATGTATGTATCTATATATGGATATGTATAAATATGTGTGTATATATATATGTAAATGTATATATATATGTGTGTATTTGTATAAATATGTGTGTATAAGTATATATATGTGTGTAGATGTATACATATGTAAAAGTATTGCTATATGTGTATATGTAATTGTATGTAAAAATATATTGGTGTGTATATATATGTATATATAAAGATATATAGGTAAATATATATTTGTGTGTATATATATGTATATATATGTAAAAGTATATATTTGTGTGTATATATATATATATGTGTATATCTCAATGTATATATTACCTATAGTTCTGTACTTTTAATTTTATTTAGTTAATATTTATTTTTTTGGTAAATAGGTTTTGTAGTATTCCTTTTTTCGGTGTTTGGCAAAAATCACTTCTCGGAATATTGGAAGGTTAGTATGTCTATGTTATATTATTTATAATATTAAAAAAAAAATTATTTGAAAATGCATATTAGTACAGCTTGAATATCTTATATATTCATCCATAATGAAGTAGGTTCTGTGAAAAATATACTGCGGTCGGATGGGTGGCATAAATTAATATGTATGTAAATTGTTTTGGTATTGTGTTTGTGATTTTTGTGTAGGTGTTAAAAATTTGGGAATGGTCAATTGTAAAGTGTTATGCTGTCGAATTTTCGGTAGCATAACATTTTCAATTTGATTGTAAGTTATATTTAACAAATAATTAGAACATCATTAATATTATAGATATGATAATTGGTATAATGTAATATGCATGTAAACTGTTTTGGTATGGTGTTTATGATTTTTGTGTAGGTGTTATAAATTTAGAAATGCTCAATTGTAAAGTGTTATACTGTCGAATTTTCAGTAGCATAACATTTTCAATTTGATTGTAGGTTATATTTAAAAAATTACTAGAACATCACTAATATTATAGATATGAGAATAGGATAAAAATATTGGTAATAGTTTATTTTTGAAAAGTAATTACAACATTACTAAGTAAATTTAAATTAAAAATTGATAATTTAATTAGTTAAGACTTCAATTGTAACACAACTTTATTTAAATAACTTGGTAATTTTAAAATGTTACAACTTTACTTATTACTAAATAATAATTAGAAACTTTATTAAGTTAAAATATTGATAAATTAAAAACTTATTAATTAATTTGAAAATTTTCATTTATTTTAGTTATAATATTACATAAATTGTTAATTTAAAAAAATAAGATAATTGAAAAAATAATTAAAGTTTGACAAAAAAACTATATTTATCACTAATAGGTGAAATTCATTAATTAAGTAAAGTTTTCATAAATTAATTAAAAATATCATAATTGAAATGAAAAAATTTGGAATTAAACATAACATTCAACATTGAATTAATAATAACATTAATAAAAATACATAGGTGGTATATAATATATTATAAAATAACATTGAATGAATAATAAAATTAATAAAAGTACATAAAATAGCATAAGACATTATAAGATATCATAAGACATTTTAATATAGCATAAAATGAAATTCTTATCCTGAATTGATTTCTTTGGTTATAAACCAAAGATAGGATAGAACAATTTTGTTTGTATTTGTTAACTCAAACTTTTAGATCTCCTTGTTTTGATGATTAACAAATATTTGATTATTATTTGTTACTAATGGTTTATTGATTTTGTAGCAAATTTAAAAGAGAAAATAAATATTTTGGTATTTTTACCAAACTTTTGAAAGCAACACTAAATGGATTCAACAAGCATATCAAAAGCAAAAGATTCATCAAGGGATCAACAACTCAAGACCCTATTCAAAAGAGGTCTTCAAAAGCCCAAAGTCAAAAGTCAACCCGAAAGTCAAAGTCAAAGTCAAAGTCAAGGTCAACTCTCGAGAAAAGTCCACATGGGATCAAAAACATGCAAATCAAGCTAGGATGCTCATCTACATCAAGACTACTCAAAATCAAATGGTATAAATTTACTTTAGTCTTGTTAAAGTAATTTGCATAGCACACTAAGTTTTTATAAATTTGAATTTTGGCCCATTCACTAACTTGTGCAACAAGTTTTCTCACACGATAGTTCAAATTTTTTTTGATTGAATTTCTAAATCACATTTTGTTTAACTAAGAGAACAAAGTTGGAATTTCTGAAATCGGATAATCGAGTAAGAAGTTATGCGCGTTTAAGTCCCGAAAAATGGCATTTTTGCCTCTGGTCAGTCATCCGGAATTCCGGTTGGCATCCGGAATTCCGGTTGTAATCAATCTGGAATTCCGGTTCACGGCTGACCTCACCTCGGGAAACGTGCTAACGGCTATAAACGGCTAGTTTTCTTTCCAACACTATATAAACTCGATTTTTCTTTCAAAAAATAAGTTGGTTGAGCATTTATTATAAACATCTAACCTATCTAAGTGAGATTAAGGAGCTTCCAAGTTTGAAATCCAAACAAACACTTTTCACACACTTTGAGCCAAAATTTGATTTTATTCATCTTAAGTGTGCTTGCTTTTCACTCTAGGTTTCCATTGTATCATCATATTTTTGGAGTGATTTTAGCTTGTATATCAAACACATTTCCATATTGTGATTGAGGTGAGGTTGGTACCGGTATTGTAAACAACCCGGTAATAGTGAGATTGGCACTTCAACAATCCGAGAAAGAGGTTAATAGTCCTCGGGGGTGCAAAACTATTGTAAGAGGTTTGGAAATACCTTGGTGAAAATTTCCCGGTTGTAAGGGTTAGTCAAGCCCGTTAACTTGGCTCGATATTGGAACTCAAAGCTAGGTCCATAGCTTTGAAGACCAAGGACGTAGGTGGCATAGCTCTACCGAACCTTGTAAAAATCGAGAGTTTGCATTTTCTAATCCTTAAACTCTTTACTTTACAAGTTTAATTATTTGTCTTAATATATTGCTTGCCATACTACTTGCTTTTACTCGATTAATTGACTAATTGCATAAGTTTGTGTTAAAAATTTTAATTTACCAAAATTAGTTTAAATTTCCAATTCACCCCCCTCTTGAAAACATATCTTGGGCTAACAGTATTATCACATAGTGATAATTTATTTCACACACACATTTTTTCTTAGACCCGTTTGAAGAGACTGAGTTAGTAAGGACTCTTAAATACTCTTCTCCGAATTATCCAGGACTTTTTATGTCCACATGGATAGTTTGGGCTTGTTTTATACCTGTAGTGTGATCTATTGCTCATTTGATTGTTTCTTTGTTAAAGATTTCGGTACACCATCTTGCTACATGTTCTTGTAAGTTGGCATACTTAGTAAAAATTTGCTTACTTATGAGAACTGTAGAGAAGTGCTGCCGAAATTATCCATGTCTGTCCAATAAAATTTGGTGTACATCCTTGTTGCGAAACACAATTTTAAACCAAAATACATTACAAGTAAAAATTTATAGAGCAAAAATGCAAATATTGATTCTACAATTTTGATTGTGTTTCCTCTTTAAAAGATTTTGTCCTATAATTGAATCTTCTTTCTTCTTTCACTTTTAATAAAGAACCTGTCTTCCATCAACTTAATTATACGTACATACTACTAGTGGCTGAATTTTTGTTGTCTATTTCTGATTAGAGGCGCCTTTTTGATTGGGAACTTAATAATAAAAAAGTTTTCCACACAAATATTTCTCAATTTAAACACCACTTTTCTTAGTCTAGAGATGTCGAAACAAAACCAAAAGGTCTTTACCAATTTCGATCAGTTTTCTATAATATCATATACAAGTAAAATGTTTTATTATGATTAATATTGTTGCTTTTGTTTTTTATTTTCACAATTTAATTTTTCTTTACCCTTTTCAATAGGAAGCAACAAAGGGCATATTCAGCTTTTGAAATGTAATTTCTTCGAGGGATTAATAACAGTATGCACTGAAATATTAAACACAATAATATATAATAATGTTTCCAGACAATTTAATTTTGATGCACACATCATAAATAGTGGAAAAAATAGTGAACGATATGGCTCCTCTTAATATCAACCAAAGATGTCCATTTTTGAGATGTGGTCCTAAATGATTCACTTGGGCTTGTCATGGCTTTGTTTTGTAGTTTGAAAAGGAGCCTATGCATATTTGATAGCTTATAGGACTTTTTTCTTTCTTTTTTTTTTTTAAAAAAAACAAAGGTTATATGACATTTTAATTTGAGGTGTTTGTAGAATTTTCTTTTGAACTCTAATTTTAATGATTGATGTGTGTATATTATTTAACTAATTTATATCTTAAAATTTATATTATTTATATGTTAAATATTGAGATTGCAAAAAAGGATTTGAGATATGAGATAAGAAAGGTATTAATTTTTTTTAATTGGAATTTTAACTATGGACAACATATTGAAAACGATTTCCAAAAATATGGAATTCAAAATAAATTACAAAAATATAGAAGAGCATAATGGTATATGTTAGGCTATTTCTAGCCTATATTTTGGATCACTTTTATGCTCGTTTTTTGATGTTTTAGGACGGAATTATGCTTGTTTTCTATGTTTTTCAGGTTTCTCGGAGTAATGGAAGCCCCAGGATGCAAAAGTGCAATAAAAGACAATTGGAGCCAAGAAAAATGCAAAATTCAGGCTCAACGCACTTCTGGCCGCGGCGAAATAGCCATGGCCGCGGCCATAAAGTCCAAAACAGAGACACGATTTTTGGAAGCTCCAGTTGCCGCGGCGAGAGTCCGTACGAGCAGGGGCATTTTCGTCTGTCGAACCCTAAAAATGAGAAATAAATAGAAAACTGCGATTGAAAATTAGGGAGAGCGATTTGGAGACCTAAAACGCAGTGAAGAGCGGCAAGAGGAGCAAAGTGAAGATCCAGAGTCTTTCCACCAACAATTTCTTTCTCTATTCCTTTTTAATTTCTTTATGTTGAATTCTGGTTTAGGAATGGTTATGGATTTGATTATGAACTAAATTTCCCATTTAGGGAGGATGATGAATGTTGTTTAAAGTTTTTGCCTAGTTAATGAATAATTGCCATTTCTCCATTCTTGATTGTGAAATTATCTCTATTTGTGTTTAATTCCATGTGCAAGCTTGACCACCTTCTACATGTTCTATGATCTCAATTTAAAATCTGAAAGGTGAGAATTGAGAATGCTAAAATTGGATAATCGATGTTCTATGTGAAACGAGAGTATTCACATGACTTATGTGACAATTAGATTATTGCTTAATGCTGATTTCATGTTAGTTTAATTAAGAGATTAATTAGAGAACATGTGATTTAGAACCTAAAAGATCTAAAAAGAGTTAGGTTAATTTATAATCTGTCATTCGCTTCAAGAAAATGATAGCAATTAGGCATTAATAATTGGGTAAACAAACAACATGATTCTCCTCCCTATTATTTCATTTTGATTAATATTCACTTGTGTTATTTAAGTTTCTTGAATTACTTTCATTCTTTTTGAATCATAAAAAGTATTAATTTTCCAAATAGAATCATAAGTATAATTTAGTAGTAATTAATCTAATTTCCTGTGGTTCGACCTCACTTGCATGAGTTTACTACTTGATTGCGTGCACTTGCGTATTATTTAATAATTTTCGTAATAAGTTTTTGGCGCCGTTGCCGAGGAATTGTATAAAGAATAATATTACATAAAATTATACTAACTTCTACTTTTATTTATTTCTCTTGCTAAATTTCTAATTTGTTTCTTGCAATACTGTTTTTATCTATCACAGGGATTTTGAGTGTATGCGCCGTCAAGGTCAAGGAGTCATATTCCCCGTTGATCCTGAAATTGAGAAGACTTGTAGGAGAAACAGAAGAAACAAAAGGCAAGAGAGAGTTTCAGCACCTGCTGAAACACCAGAAATCATGGCTGATAACGCTAATGTTGCAAATAATGGACGAAACAACGGTAATAACAGAGGTGCCGTTGAAGACCAAGCTAATGGCCACAGCTTGAGAGATTATATCCTCCCAACTCTTACGGGGGTTCAGTCATGCATCAGACCACCAACAGTGGATGCTAACAACATCGAAATCAAGCCTGCCATACTTCAAATGGTGCAGTCTTCAGTCCATTTTGGTGGGCTCCCTTCTGAAGATCCCAATCTGCACTTATCAAACTTCATGGAACTATGTGAGACTTTCAAAGTCAATGGAGTTAGTGATGATGCCATCCGTTTGAGACTGTTTCCATTCTCGTTGAGAGAATGAGCCAAGAGTTGGTTGAACTCCTTGCCACCAAACTCCATAGCCACGTGGAATGACTTAGCAACAAAATTTCTGTCTAAGTTCTTTCCTCCAGCAAAGTTTGCCAAGTTGCGGGGAGAAATCAACAACTTCTGTCAGCAGGATAATGAATCTCTCCATGAGTCTTGGAAGATGTTCAAGGATCTCATCAGAAAGTACCCTCATCATGGTATTGAGAAGTGGATGTTGGTTCACAACTTCTACAACTGGCTGGTTGGTAACACAAGAACCCTTATAGATGCAGCAACTGGTCGAGCATTTATGAGGAAAAGTGCAAATGAGGCCTATGATTTGTTGGAAGAGATGGTCCTGAATAATCAGCAGTGACCAACTGAAAGGAGCCAGACAAAGAAGGTGGCTGGGATGCTTGAGGTGGATGTTATCACCAAGTTGACAGCTCAGGTAGAGGCCCTAACAAAACTGATGTCTGTTCAAGTAAAACAAGCTCAAGTGGTCTGTGAGCTATGTGGAGGTCCTCATCCCTATTCAGAATGTCAGGAAGATGTGAATAATTTGCTAATGGATGAAGCAAAATCCATTGGAAATTACTCTCAAAACAACAACAACTATGGGTTTAATCAAGGAGGAAATCGAAGGAACAGTGGGTTCTATCAACAGAGAAATCAGAACCAGTCACAGAACCAACAACAGACTCAGCAACAAAGCTCTAGTGGAAATTCTGGTCTTCAGACAGATTTATTATTTCAATTCATGACAGAGACGAGATCTTCCATTAAAGACTTATAAACTCAGATGGGGCAACTAGCAACTCAGATAACAACTCATCCTCAGGGAAACTTGCCTAGTACAACCGAAGTGAATGTGAGTTTAAACAAGTAATGGATTGTCAAGATACGAAACTAAGAAGAAAAGCCAATAGAACTATGGTTTAATCCATTCACATGGAGTAACCTGAATTTTTCTATCACAAGGACATAAAAGGAAATTTTCGTTTATAAGTCTATTCAATGGACTTAACAAAACTTCATGTTCCTAGTATTATAGGTTTGAGTTTATCTAAACCTATGGCTTGTGGTATACCTGGTAATTACTTACTCTAATGCAAGAAACTTACTTTAGTAAGATGCTGAAGCATTTTCTTTCTAATGGCAATCTATAGAAGCTTCACAACTTCTTAGACATAGATTTTATTTATCCAAGGAAAAGTCTCAACTATTCCAGAAAAGATAAAGCCATGAAAGAATTTCTTAAATCAACAGTGAGAGGTCTTAGATATGCTTTTGTATGACTTAGACCAGACACCTGCTGTTGAGTGGGAGTAATGAGTAGGTATCAGATTAATTCAGGAGAAGAACATTGGAAGACAATCAAGTAAATCTTAAGATTAAGAAGAGGAACTTGTTGGATATTTATTTTGCCAGGATCTTAGATCTACTCACAAGTATGTTGTTTAAACACCCTAAATATGAACTTTCTAAAACGATAAATTAAACACATATAAAGTTAAGAAAACCTTACATTGATGCAGCGGAATAAATGTCTCCTTCCACTCAGATCTCTACCCCTTGTATCCTTTCTGTAGCAGAGTATAATCAAGATCTGAGCCCGAATGCCCTTCTTCTTCTTCAAGTTTGATCCTTCACAGTCTTCCAATCTATGATTGAGTTACTGCTTGCTGTGTGTGGGCACTTACTCTTTCACTAGGGTCGAAATTGATGAAGGGAAAAGAAGAGAGAGGGTTTCGGCCAGGTATAGAAAGTGGGGAAGGCTCAGTTTTTCTGAAGAGAGAAATTTCTGTCAGAAAGGCTTTTCAAAAACTTGTGAAAGCATATGAAAGCATGTTTTGTGACTGAGCCATCACTTTCTATTTATAGGCAACTACTAGGTTTAGGTTAGGAATTATTTGGCATTAAAATAATGAAAATATTAATTTGAAAAACCCTCATTAAGTGGCCGACCATGGTGTTATAGTGGGCCTCACTTGATTTTGTAGTTTTATCAAATTTTATCTCTATTTTCTCAAAAACGCCAATTTTCACATTCTAACCTTTTAAATGCCAAAACTAATTATTTAATAACTAAAATAGATTATTAAATAATATTGTCATTTAATTTAATTATTAATTAGACATATAAAGTCCATTAATAAATAAATAAACCTAGAAACTCTTTTCTTTACAATTTCACCCCTGCTTATTGAAAATTCATAAAATTAGACATAGTCTAACTTTAGAATTATAATTGATCAATCACGAATCAATTAATGAGTCTTACAAGCAAAATGTTCTCAACTAGAATGGGGACCATGGATCTATATGCTGAGCTTCCAATAAGTGAACCAAATTTACCAAGTAAATTCCTACTTATTAATTCTTCGTTGAATCCACTCTTAGAACTTAGAATTGCACTCTCAGACTTATATAGAGCATATTGTATGTTCCACGATATCAATATGCTATCTCATTTAACCATTGTTATAATCTTATTGTGATTTAAAGATCTTCTATATAGATGATCTACATCGAGATGGGATTTCTTTACCGTTCTCACCCCTCAATGTATTTTGCCCCTTAAAACACTTAGCTACCTGTAAATGGTGTTTAGTGATCTAATAATTAGTCAGTTAAAAAGAGCTCATCCATTTACTTCTATTTGCTAAGCTCGAAGGGAATCATCACTTGACTTCTATACACCAGTAGAAGCTATAGATTCCATATTTATGTTCAGCACTCCCACTCAATCATACTATCATGTTCCCAAAATATACGTATCACCCTGACCCAAAAGTAGGCTTAACTAATAAATCTAAGAACATGAATAGCACTCCTGAGTTGAGCCTAAGCATATCAGGATTTAGATTCTTTTAATCTTAAGATCAACTACTGATATTGACTTGGAAAGATATGTATAACGGTAAGTTTTTAATATCTTAACTTAGTTGCAATATCGGTCCAGTCCAATGTATACTCCATACATTCGAAACTAGTATACTTTACTAATGTCCTGGAAAGAACATAACACTTACTCCAAGTGTAAGTACACATCATCGCTGATTATCACATTAGTGTAAATCCAATAACACTGATGAAACAGGGACCAAGTCTTTTGATTCATATGATCACAATCACATTCCACTGTGTTGATTGTAAATACCGCTTAGTTTAATTTGGAAATTAACAGTTAATCACGTTTAATTATGAAATTATTTATAGCTATTTAAATAATTATTTATACTGTTATTATTGAATTCTGAGATGCATTTTATGTCAGTTAGTAGTTTTCATAATTTTGCATTTCCGGTTCCGATATCATGGAACTCGGTGTTTGGCTCAGTAAAATCACAACTTAGTATGTTAGTAGTTTGGGACGGTTTATTAGACATTGGGAATGTCAGGAATGGCCGGGAATTTAGAATTTCCCAAAAATACCCCTTTAGTGTTATTTATGTTATTTTAGTGTGGAGGGGCAAAATAGTCTTTTTGCCCCAATGATATTTTGTCCTTTAGTGGACTTAGAAAATAAGTTTATTGTGTGTTTTTATTATATTTTGTTGGCTGAAATGAATATATTGATTTCCTTACCTTCATTTTTCAAAGTTTCAAAAAAATTAGAAAGTTAGAAAAAATTCAAAGGAAAACCATTTTTCTCTCTAATCTCTCTCTCCCTTTCGGCCTCTTTGAGCAGCAAGAAACCAGCCTTTTCCCTTGGTGATTCAAGCTCTCTTTAGTCAATTTTGTGATTTCTTGTTGTTGGTATGTTCTCTCTAGCTCCCCTTTCAGTTTTCTTGAAATTTTGATGAAAATGAAATGTTGTTGCATGCTTGTTTTTGTTGTTCTTGCTGCTGTGGTTTGTGTTGATTTACAGAGGTTTAATCTTGTTGTTTTGAGTAGATTAGAGCTAGTGTAATGCATGTTAATTGCTTTGATTTCTAGGTTGAAAGTTTTAGCTCAAAGTTTGGTTTTCAAAGAGAATTTTCGAAATTTGTGGCTGTAGTGTTTGCATGAATTAGGGTTAGTTTTCTGCAGTGTTATTATGCTTGTTTATGAAGTTCTAAGCTAGTTTTGAGGCCTGTTAGTGAGCTTTAGCCAAGTTTCAGTTTGAACTCAAAGCTTGGAGCTCACGTGGTGTTTTTCAATTCAGTGCATTCTGGGTTGTGTTATTGCTTTAGATATGTTATTTGGGTCCTATAGAACAGGTCTGGAAGGTTTGAGGTTGTTTGGAGTTGATTTGGTTGAGTTATGAAATTTTGAATTTCTGCCTGCGAGGAACCGGAATTCCGGTTGTGCATCCGGAATTCCGGATGGGTTTCGAAAATTCCCAGAACCGGAATTCCGGTTGGGCAACCAGTCTACCGGTTGGGGAAATTTCAGAAACCCTAGTTTTCCTCGATTTTATGTTATTCGGGGTATTGCCATGCTTTTTATCGATAGGGTAACTTTTAGTTCCCAGTTTAAGTCCCCGGGAAGTGATTTAGCGTATCACTTATAGTGTTGTGATTTTTATGGTTTAGGAGCCTGTAATCCGCCGCGCAGATAGTTCCAGTCAGGTTGACCGGCACACCTGAATTCGGAATCCAGGTAAGATTAGTATAACAGTATGCATATGTAGGTTACATGTTTAGCGTGCATGTAGGAAGCCTGTTAGATTACATTAGATATGTATGTTGGCTTCGAACCATCCAACTGTGTCACGTCGGTACAGGTTGGAGTATGACCGGTTCGACCGATTAGGCTGACACTGTATCACGTTGGTACAGGCTGGAGTATGACCAGCAGCCAGAGTATGACCGGTTTGACCGATTAGGCTGATACTTAGGTTGGTGGTTCCGTACTTTTTGACGTATCACGTCGGTACAGGCTGGAGTATGACCAGCAACCGGAGTATGACCGGTTCGACCGTTTAGGCTGATACTGTAACACGTCGGTATAGGCTGGAGTATGACCAGCAGCCGGAGTATGACCGGTTCGACCGATTAGGCTGTTACTTGTCAATAGTACCGTCCCTATGAACGTTCAGAACTCAGTACCGTGTTGGACACGGCTGTTAGGGGGACTCAGTATCGTGTTGGACACGATAGTTAGGGTTATGGTCAGGGGTATGGGCGTCTGATCATGACCGGGATTTATGTATGAGTATTATTATGCTTTTCTTACTGAGTCTGTCGACTCACAGTGCTATGTTTACGTGTAGGTAAAGGCAAGGCTAGAGCTGATGGACCGTGAACGAGCCTATGAAGATTGTACATGTCGGGGTTGTTAGGCCTGGAGCGTATGATCATCGGGACAGCGAGGCTTTTGTTTTGTAATTAGTTGCTAGGCGACAAGTATTTTGTACAGACAGTAAACTTTTGTAAATGATTTTGTAATCGGGATCCCGAGTCTTTTGTATAAATATTTTACAAGTTTAAGTAAAAAGCAAAAATTTTAATTAACCACGTTTTCCATAAACCTCGTTGATTAGCAACGAGCTGCACAACATGTTAAATCACGTAATACGCCTATGCTAGTTAGGGTGTTACAATTTGGTATCAGAACCGCCATGTTGTCTTCCGAAGATCGTCACGACATGTACAATCATCATCAGCAGTTAGCTCGTTCCACGGTTCAGTAAGCTTTTATTGCTTTAGTAGTTTATTTATTTATTTTATGAATAAGAAAAGCCTGATAGGAAGCATGTTAGTAGCCTGATAGTAGAATAGGCGCATGTTTCGTTTTTAATTTCCAAATTAAGCGGCATTAGTAAGCTCTCCTTGAATACGACCTGATATGCCAACTCTTGGTTTCGCAGGCGGTTCCGACTAGATGGACGCCAGGCGGACTACCATGAGCCAGGGCAATTCAGTGGGGTCGAATCAAGGTCAGGGAGCTCAGTTTCCCCTGCCAGTTAGGGGCCGAGGTAGAGGTCCCAGGGGCAGGGCTCGTGGTCGGGGTGATGAGAACCCGCCACAGGCTGCCCAGGCTCCCCAAGCCGATCAGGGAGCCCAGAATTGGGAGGTTAGGTTTGCTGAAATGCAAGCCAGAATTGAAGAGCAAGACCTCGAGATTCAGAGATTGAGGCAGCAGGGTGCTTCTGCAGTGCCTGTGCCTGTAGTTCCAACGGCACCCGCCCCTGCTGCTCAGGCCGAAATAGTTGTGGCGGCCAACAGATTGGAACCCTTGTATGAACGGTTCCGGAAGCAAGACCTCCGGTCTTTCTGGGAGGTCCAGATGTGATGAAGGCCGAATAGTGGCTGACGATGATCACCAAAATTCTGAACTTTATGGGTGTCACCGGTAATGACAGAGTGGTGTGTGCCACTTTCCAGTTCCAGGAAGACGCTCTGGTCTGGTGGGATATGGTGTCTCAGATTCACGACGTCACCACTATGACCTGGGAAAGGTTCCAGGAACTCTTCAACGCCAAGTATTATAATGAGGCGGTCAGAAGTGCCAAGAGGAAAGAGTTCGCCCACCTGACCCAGCGGGAGAATATGAGCGTGACAGAATATACTACTCAGTTCGACCGGTTGGCGAGGTTAGCCTCGGGTATAGTGCCAACCTACTTCAACAAGAAAGAGAAGTACCTGGACGGGTTAAATGCGAAGATTAAACATGATTTGATGATCACCACTGACGACAAGACCACCTATGCTGAGATGGTGGAGAAGGCACTGCGAGCTGAGGGCGCAGTTGGGTGTATGTCGGAGTCGGCTAGTACTCCGGCGAGTGGCGGGGCTCCTACCCCTCCTGCATCAGGTTTTAGCAGGGGGAGTAGTGGTTCGGCCATGGATCAGAGGAAGAGAGCATCCATTGCATTCGGTGGCTCGAGTCAGAACAAGAGGTTCCGGGGGAACCAGAATAGAGGTAGTCGTGCCAGTGGTGTAGAGACCCGGTTCTCCTATCCCGAGTGCCCCAGCTGCAAAAGGCACCATCGGGGTGAATGCAAAGGTCAGGGATGCTTTCACTGTGGCATGCCCGGACACTTCAAGAGGGATTGTCCCCAGCTCCGCTCAGAGGCACCGAGGGCTCCGGCGATACCCACTCCAGCTAGGGTGTTCGCCATCACTCAGGCTGATGCAGATGCCAGCCCATCAGTTGTAACAGATCAGCTTTCTGTTAATAACTCGCTTTACTCAGTACTGTTTGATTCTGGGGCTACACATTCTTATGTGGCAGCCAGTGTCTTTAGTAAATTGGATAGACCATATGATAGATATGAATCAGGGTTTGGAACCCTATTACCTGGCGGAGAGTTGGTTATCTCCAACAGGTGGATTAGGTCTATGCCGATCAGGATAGATGGTAGGGAGTTAAGTCCTGACTTGATAGAGATGAGCTTTGTAGAGTTCGATATTATTTTAGGAATGGATTTCCTATCTAAATATTCGGCGAGTATTGATTGCAAAAGGAAGATGGTGATCTTCCAACCGGAAAGTGAAGAACCTTTTGTGTTTGTTGGTTCAGTTCGGGGATCGCAGATCCCGATGATCTCGGCCATGTCAGCTAGAGAATTATTGCACGGTGGATGTTTAGGGTTTCTGGCCGTGGTGGTGGACACCACTCGGCCAGATACCATTCGGCCAGAGGACATCAAGGTGGTTCGGGAATTTTTAGATGTTTTTCCCGAGGAACTTCCAGGGTTACCACCTCAGCGGGAGATTGACTTCATAATAGATTTGGCACCAGGGGTGGAACCGGTTTCCAAGGCTCCATATAGAATGGCTCCATCTGAACTTAAGGAGTTAAAGATTCAGCTCCAAGGGTTGCTTGACATAGGGTTTATTAGGCCTAGTGTGTCACCCTCGGGAGCCCCGGTTTTATTCGTCAAGAAGAAAGATGGAACTATGAGGATGTGCATCGATTACAGAGAATTGAACAAGCTGACAGTGAAGAATAAATATCCATTACCTAGGATCGATGATTTGTTCGATCAGCTTCAGGGGAAGACGGTCTTTTCTAAGATTGATCTCCGTTCGGGTTATCATCAGTTGAGAATCCGAGAGGAGGACATTCCGAAGACATCTTTCCGCACTAGGTATGGACATTATGAATTCCTGGTTATGTCGTTCGGACTAACCAATGCTCCTGCAGCATTCATGGACTTGATGAATAGAGTATTCAAGGATTTCCTCGATATCTGTGTGATTGTGTTTATCGATGACATCCTCGTGTACTCTCAATCAGAAGAAGAGCATGAATTACATCTTCAGATGGTACTGCAACGGCTTCGGGAACACAAGCTTTATGCCAAGTTCAAGACATGCAAATTTTGGCTATCTCAGGTGTCCTTCTTAGGGCACATTGTGAGCAAAGATGGGATCAGGGAGGATCCCAAGAAGATCGAATCCGTCAGGGATTGGCCGAGACCGAAGACAGTGACAGAGATCAGAAGCTTCTTGGGTTTAGCTGGGTATTATCGTAGGTTCGTGGAAGGGTTTTCAAAAATTTCAATGCCCTTAACCGAACTTACAAAGAAGAATCAGCGGTTTGTCTGGTCAGACAAGTGCGAAGCTAGTTTTCAGGAGCTGAAGCAGAGGATGATTACCGCTCCAGTGCTAGCTTTGCCTTCGGACAACGAGAAGTTCGTAGTTTATTGTGATGCATCCACACAGGGTCTGGGGTGTGTGTTGATGCAAGCCGATAGGGTTATCGCTTATGCCTCCCGTCAATTAAAGGATTACGAACAGCGATACCCGACTCATGATCTAGAGTTGGCCGCGGTGGTTTTTGCATTGAAGATTTGGCGACATTACCTTTACAGAGAAAGGTGTGAAATCTATACCGACCATAAAAGTCTCAAGTATTTCTTTACTCAGAAAGATTTGAACATGAGACAGAGACGTTGGTTGGAATTAGTGAAAGATTACGACTGTGAGATTCTTTATCACCCTGGGAAGGCCAATGTAGTGGCCGATGCCCTGAGCAGAAAGGGTCCCGGGCAAGTAGCTAGTATGGTTCAGATCTCGCCTCAGCTAGCAGAGGATATGGTTAGATCCAGCATTGAGTTTGTGGTAGGTCAGCTTCACAACTTGACGCTGTAATCGGATCTGTTGGAAAGAATTAAAGTCGCTCAGATGACGGATCCAGAGTTAGTGAAGATCAGAGATGAGGTTTTGGCTGGTCAAGCCAAAGACTTTTCAGTGTCAGACAACGGGATGCTTCTGTATAAAGCTAGGGTTTGTGTTCTGAATAGTGTGGAACTCAGGAATGAGATCTTTGAGGAGGCTCATTCTACCCCGTATTCTCTGCATCCCGGCACCACTAAGATGTACCAAGATCTTAAACCGTACTTTTGGTGGAACGGTATGAAGAAGAATTTGGTAGAATTTGTATCGAGGTGCCTCACTTGTCAGCAGATTAAGGCTGAACATCATAGACCAGCAGGGTTGTTGCAGCCTTTAACCCTACCTGAATGGAAGTGGGAAGATATCACGATGGATTTTGTGGTCGGGTTACCTAGGACTGCGAGTTTGTTTGATTCCATCTGGGTAGTGGTGGATCGATTCACGAAATCTGCTCATTTTCTGCCTGTTAGAACAACATTTACAGTGGATCAGTTGGCAGAATTGTATGTCAGAGAGATTGTAAGACTTCACGGGGTACCGAAGTCTATAGTTTCGGATAGGGATCCGAAGTTCACCTCCAAATTTTGGCAGAGTTTGCAACGAGCAATGGGTACAAAGCTAAAATTCAGTACAACATTCCATCCTCAGACAGATGGTCAGTCCGAAAGGACAATTCAGATATCGGAGGACATGTTACGAGCCTGTGTTATGGATTTTGAAGGCTCTTGGAATAAATATCTACCGTTGATAGAATTTTCTTACAACAGTTATCAGAGTACGATAGGGATGGCTCCCTATGAACTGTTATACGGTAGGAAGTGTAGATCTCCCATCCACTGGGATGAGACAGGGGAGAGAAAATACTTAGGTCCAGAGTCAGTGCAGTGGACCAATGAGGCAATAGAGAAGATAAAATCTAGAATGCTTGCCTCACAGAGTAGACAGAAAAGTTATGCAGATCCGAAACGCAGAGATGTTGAGTTCCTAGTAGGGGACCATGTATTTTTACGGGTATCTCCAATGAAGGGGATCAAACGTTTCGGGAAAAGAGGCAAGTTATGCCCTAGATTTACAGGACCTTTCGAGATTCTCGAGAAGATAGGTCAAGTGGCATACCGGTTAGCATTGCCTCCAACTTTATCAGCAGTTCACAACGTATTCCATGTCTCGATGTTGAGAAAATACGTTTCAGATCCCTTTCATATACTTAGTTATGAGAGCCTAGAACTGCAGCCAGATATGACTTATGAAAAACAGCCAGTGCAAATCCTGGATAGAAAGGATAAAGTCCTTTGGAATAAGACCATAGCATTGGTCAAAGTTCTCTGGAGAAACAGCAAGGTGGAGGAAGCCACCTGGGAGCTGGAGTCAGATATGAGAGCTCAATATCCAGAGTTGTTCAGGTTAGATTTCGGGGACGAAATCCTTTTAAGGGGGGAATAGTTGTAAAGACCGCTTAGTTTAATTTGGAAATTAACAGTTAATCACGTTTAATTATGAAATTATTTATAGCTATTTAAATAATTATTTATACTGTTATTATTGAATTCTGAGATGCATTTTATGTCAGTTAGTAGTTTTCATGATTTTGCATTTCCGGTGCCCGGTATCATGGAACTCGGTGTTTGTCTCAGTAAAATCACAACTTAGTATGTTAGTAGTTTGGGACGGTTTATTAGACATTGGGAATGTCGGGAATGGCCGGGAATTTAGAATTTCCCAAAAATACTCCTTTAGTGTTATTTATGTTATTTTAGTGTGGAGGGGCAAAATGGTCTTTTTGCCCCAATAATATTTTGTCCTTTAGTGGACTTAGAAAATAAGTTTATTATGTGTTTTATTATATTTTGTTGGCTGAAATGAATATATTGATTTCCTTACCTTCATTTTTCAAAGTTTCAAAAAAATTAGAAAGTTAGAAAAAATTCAAAGGAAAACCATTTTTCTCTCTAATCTCTCTCTCCCTTTCGGCCTCTTTGAGCATCAAGAAACCAGCCTTTTCCCTTGGTGATTCAAGGTCTCTTTAGTCAATTTTGTGATTTCTTGTTGTTGGTATGTTCTCTCTAGCTCCCCTTTAAGTTTTCTTGAAATTTTGATGAAAATGAAATGTTGTTGCATGCTTGTTTTTGTTGTTCTTGCTGCTGTGGTTTGTGTTGATTTACAGAGGTTTAATCTTGCTGTTTTAAGTAGATTAGAGCTAGTGTAATGCATGTTAATTGCTTTGATTTCTAGATTGAAAGTTTTAGCTCAAAGTTTGGTTTTCAAAGAGAATTTTTGAAATTTGTGGCTGTAGTGTTTGCATGAATTAGGGTTAGTTTTCTGCAGTGTTATTATGCTTGTTTATGAAGTTCTAAGCTAGTTTTGAGGCCTGTTAGTGAGCTTTAGCCAAGTTTGAGTTTGAACTCAAAGTTTGGGGCCTGTTAGAGCTAGTGTAATGCATGTTAATTGCTTTGATTTCTAGATTGAAAGTTTTAGCTCAAAGTTTGGTTTTCAAAGAGAATTTTTGAAATTTGTGGCTGTAGTGTTTGCATGAATTAGGGTTAGTTTTCTGCAGTGTTATTATGCTTGTTTATGAAGTTCTAAGCTAGTTTTGAGGCCTGTTAGTGAGCTTTAGCCAAGTTTGAGTTTGAACTCAAAGCTTGGAGCTCACATGGTGTTTTTCAATTCTGTGCATTCTCGGTTGTGTTATTGCTTTAGATATGTTATTTGGGTCCTATAGAACAGGTCTGGAAGGTTTGAGGTTGTTTGGAGTTGATTTGGTTGAGTTATGAAATTTTGAATTTCTGCCTGCGAGGAACCGGAATTCCGGTTGTGCATCCGGAATTCTGGATGGGTTTCGAAAATTCCCAGAACTGGAATTCCGGTTGGGCAACCGGTCTACCGGTTGGGGAAATTTCAGAAACCCTAGTTTTCCTCGATTTTATATTATTCGGGGTATTGCCATGCTTTTTATTGATAGGGTAACTTTTAGTTCCCAGTTTAAGTCCCCGGGAAGTGATTTAGCGTATCACTTATAGTGTTGTGATTTTTATGGTTTAGGAGCCTGTAATCCGCCGCGCAGATAGTTCCAGTCAGGTTGACCAGCACACCTGAATTCGGAATCCAGGTAAGATTAGTATAACAGTATGCATATGTAGATTACATGTTTAGCGTGCATGTAGGAAGCCTGTTAGATTACATTAGATATGTATGTTGGCTTCGAACCATCCAACTGTGTCACGTCGGTACAGGCTAAAGTATGACCAGCAGCCGGAGTATGACCGGTTCGACCGATTAGGCTGACACTGTATCACGTCGGTACAGGCTGGAGTATGACCAGCAGCCGGAGTATGACCGGTTCGACCGATTTGGCTGATACTTAGGTTGGTGGTTCCGTACTTTTTGACGTATCACGTCGGTACAGGCTGGAGTATGACCAGCAGCCGGAGTATGACCGGTTCGACCGATTAGGCTGATACTGTAACACGTCGGTACAGGTTGGAGTATGACCAGCAGCCGGAGTATGACCGGTTCGACCGATTAGGCTGTTACTTATCAATAGTACCGTCCCTATGAACGTTCAGAACTCAGTACCGTGTTGGACACGGAAGTTAGGGAGACTCAATATCGTGTTGGACACGACAGTTAGGGCTATGGTCAGGGGTATGGGCGTCTGATCATGACCGGGATTTATGTATGAGTATTATTATGCTTTTCTTACTGAGTCTATCGACTCATAGTGCTATGTTTACGTGTAGGTAAAGGCAAGGCTAGAGCTGATGGACCGTGAACGAGCCTATGAAGATTGTACATGTCGGGGCGGTTAGGCCTGGATCGTACGATCATCGGGACAGCGAGGCTTTTGTTTTGTAATTAGTCGCTAGGCGACAAGTATTTTGTATAGACAGTAAACTTTTGTAAATGATTTTGTAATCGGGATCTCGAGTTTTTTGTATAAATATATTACAAGTTTACATAAAAAGCAAAAATTTTAATTAACCACGTTTTCCATAAACCTCGTTGATTAGCAACGAGCTGCACAACATGTTTAAAAATCACGTAATACGCCTATTCTAGTTAGGGTGTTACATTGACGATAATGTAATTGTGAATAAACAGATGATCTGGATTGAACTGATTTTGTGTGTGAACATAATAAACATATTAAACCATTAGCATGTCAAATTCATGCAAACATCAATCACTTCAAATTTCTTATATTGATAACTAATCAGATTGTAAAGAGTTTTATTTAGGGAATAAAACCCAACAGAACTATATGTTAGTCTATAAGGGTGTGTTTAAAACTCTTAGACTACACCATATTAGATTTCGAAATTTGTCTTTGTGCTAGTAAATCTTTCTGATAAGATGGTGGTTACTCTGGGGGTGGAATAGTGATTTTGGAGAAGTGTAAAAACCTATCTGAAGTCTCTAGGTCTACCAGAAAGGGACTGAATGTTATAGTTACAGGAAATGTACTTATTCAGTCTAAGGAAAGTTCTATACATTTTTGGCACCATTCCAAATTGCCTTAACTACTTGTGTTACTTCCTGAATAACCAAGAAGTAGTTGCCAAAAGTATAGAATCCAGTATTCCAGAAAGAGTAGACATATAGAGAGGAATTTCACATCATCGATGATTTTGTGATTAAAGGAAGAGTAATGGTGGAGAAAAGGTTGTGGTTAATTCAACCTTTCAGATCCTATTACGAGGAGTTTACTACTACTACACTTGATTTGTATATCGAGGTGTTGAGATTATTTGAAATGCACCTTTTGTTTTATATTAGTGCAAGTGGGAGTTTGTTGGGTTTTATGCCCTAAATAAAACTCATTTCAATATAATCAGATTTACTTATTAATATAGATCAGAAATAACATTTAATGTTGCATGGTTCACATGATTTATTTCATGATTATATGTACATAATGTATAAATTCATCTGAAACCCTTTTCACATACTTGATCCTGTTTATTGTGCTGTCAACACATTGGAAAGTAAACATGACTATGTGAATAAAGTTTCCTAGATTTATCAGACATAGGGTTTTACTGATATGATAATCTACAACAAGAGTTTACTTGCATTTAGAGAAATACTATGTTCTTTCCAGACCATTGGTTAAAGTAAAGCTCAGGTTGGATGCATGGAGTATGCATCGGGAGGGACCGATATTGAACTTTGACTTAGATTTATTAAACTTACCGTAATATCTATTCAAGTCAATATCGCCTAGTTGATCCTAGATCAAATGATCTTAATCCTGTTATGATTAGGCTCGATCTCAAAGGGCTATTCGTGTTCTTTGATTTGTTAGTTAAGCCTACTTTTAGGTCAGGGTGATACGTACATTTTGGGAACACGGTAGTGCAATTGAGTGGGAGCGCTAACATAAACATGGAATCTATAGCTTCTATCTGGCGAATAGTAAGTAAAGGATGATCTCCTTCGAGCTTGACCAAACGAAAATAAATGGTGGAGATCTCATTTCACATAAGCTGAAATATCATTTATACGGGGTTAAGTGTTTTAAGGATTAAATACATTGTAGGGTGTAACGGTAATCTAATCCCTTTACAGTGTAGATCATTCATATAGAGGATCATTGATCAAATTAGGATTATAACAATGGATAACTAATGATGTGTCTATATGGTGGAACATATAGAGCATTCTATATACTGAGAGTGCAATTCTAAGTTCTATGCGTGGATTCAACGAAGAATTAATAAGTTAGTGAATTTTAGTAATAAATTCTTGATCTACTTTTTGGAAGCTCGGTTATGTAGACCCATGGTCCCCGCACTAGTTGAGATAATATTGCTTGTAAGACTCATATAATTGGTTTTGATTAATCAATTATAATTCTCAAATTAGACTATGTATATTTGTGAATTTTTCTCTAAGTAAGGGTGAAATTGAAAAGAAAGAGTTTTAGGGGCATATTTGTTAATTATGATACTTTGTATGGTTCAATTAATAAATATGATAAATGACAATATTATTTAATAATTATTTATAGTTATTAAATAGTTAGAATTGGCATTTAAATGGTTGAATTAGAAAATTGGCATTTTTGAGAAAATCAGATGCACAAAAGATAAAACTGCAAAATTGCAAAAAGTGAGGCCCAAATCCACTTGTATAGGGCTGGCCACTTTTCTAGGAAAGTTAAAACTGATATTTTCATTATTTTAATGCCAAATAATTCAAACGTAACCCTAGTGGAATGCTATAAATAAATAGTGAAGGCTTCAGGAAATTTACATTTAAATTTCACACTTCTGATTCAGAAAAAACTGAGCCTTCTCTCTCCCTATCTGGCCGACCACTCCTCTCTTTCTTCCCTCTTGAATTTCAAAATTCTTAGTGTAAGAGTAGTTCCCACACACAGCAAGTGATACCTCAACCATAGTGAGGAATATCGTGAAGAAAGTCTTTCAGCATGAAGGAGTTTCAGCATCAAAGATTCAGAGAAAGAGATCCAGGTTCAGATATTGATAATGCTCTGCTACAGAAAGGAATCAAGGGCTAGGTATCTGAACGGAAGGAGTCATTATATTCCGCTACACCCAATGTAAGGTTTCCTAAACTTTATATGTGTTTATTTCATCGTTTTAGAAAGTTCATTTTTAGGGTGTTAATCAACATACTTGTGAGTAGATCTAAGATCCTTGTAAAATAATTTCCAACAGTGAATCCTAAAGAAAATTGCAAGGCAATCACCTTGCGAAGCGGAAAGAAATATGAGGGGCCTCATATGGTACAACCAGTGGATGAAGAAATTAAAGATCAACCGGCACCAACCCCAACATCAACAGAGTCGAAGGCTACTGATAGTCCCGCATCACAACAACAGTCTCCGCCAATCAGTATAGATCATCATGTAAAGATACCTTATCCGCAGAGACTCCGAAAGACCAACCTAGACAAGTAGTTCTCAAAATTTCTAGAGGTCTTTAAAAGATTACACATCAAAATTCCTTTTGCTGAAGCTGTGGAACAGATGCCGAGTTATGTGAAGTTCATGAAGGAGATTTTGTCCAAGAAGAGAAAAATGGAAGACTATGAAACAGTGGCATTAACTGAGGAGTGTAGCACCATTCTACAAAAGAAACTCCCTCCCAAACTCAGAGATCTAGGGAGTTTCACTATTCCTTGTACCATTGGGAGAATTGAAGGAATAAATGCACTATGTGACTTGGGAGCTAGCATTAACTTGATACCTCTGTTAGTTTTTAGAAGATTGTAGTTGGGGGAAGCAAAGCCAACCACGGTAACTCTACAATTGGCGGATCGATCAATAGCTCATCCTAGGGGAGTCATTGAGGATGTGTTAGTCAAGGTTGACAAGTTCATCTTTCCAGCTGAATTTATTGTTCTAGATATGGACGAAGATAACAACGTCCCAATCATTCTTGGGAGACCATTCTTGGCAACTGGCCAAGCTTTGATCGATGTTCAGAAGGGTGAATTGAAGCAGTGAGTACAAGGAGAAGAAGTGGTTTTCAATGTGTTAAAGGCGATGACTTACCCAAAGGCAAGTGATAACTGTTTCTTTGTTGATCTGATTAATACCATTGTGAATGAGAAAAAGTTGATAGATGATCCTCTAGAACTGAGTTTAATTGAAATGATTTGACGGAGCAAGAGAGAAAGGAGGTAATGGAGTATGTTAAATGGCTTGATTCCTATGGGCCATTGAACAGAAAGTATTATGAAGAGCTGTGAGTAGTACCAAAAGAGTTTGTGCCATCTATTGAGAAACCTCCAGAGCTTGAGTTGTAACGTCCCCGCTTCAAGCCTCCATTGGGCCCTTGCACCCACAGAATAATGACTCTTATACACGAGTACGCCACTCTGGCTGCTTCCTGGATTGATGACTGACCCTACAGACCAACACGAGTGTTTTCAGCGTGCTTTGTCCTCACTCGCACGCTTCCTGGGAAAACTTCCCAGGAGGTCACCCATCCTAAAATTGCCCCAGGTCAAGCACGCTTAACTGTGGAGTTCTTTCGTGATGGGCTACCGAAAAACAAGATGCACCTTGTTTTTCGGTAGCCCATCACGAAAGAACTCCACAGTTAAGCGTGCTTGGCCTAGAGTAATTTAAGGATGGGTGACCTCCTGGGAAGTTTTCCCAGGAAGCGTGTGAGTGAGGACAAAGCACGCTAGAAACACTCGTGTTGGTCTGTAGGGCCAGTCATCAGTCCAGGAAGCAGCCAGAGTGGCGTACTCGTGTATAAGAGCCATTCATTCCGTGGGTGTAAGGACCCAATGGAGGCTTGAAACGAGGACGTTACATGAGTTGAAGGTGCTCCCTAATCATCTACGATATGAGTTCTTAAGAGAAGATAAGAAGCTTCCTGTGATAGCGTCAGCTTCACTTTTTGATGTGGAGACTGATAGATTGCTTAGAGTACTTCGGGCGCACAACAAGGCCATTGCATGGACATTGGGTGATGTAAAGGGAATCAGTCCCTCAACTGTGATGCATCGAATTTTGATGGAAGAAAATGCTAAACCAACAATTGATGCACAATGTAGACTCAGTCCACCTATGAAAGAAGTTGTCAGAAAGGAAGTGGTCAAGTGGTTAGATGCTGGAGTGGCCTACCCCATCTCAGATAGTAAATGGGTTAGTCTGGTGCAAGTAGTCCCAAAGAAAGGGGGATGACAGTAATAAAAAATGAGAAGAACGAATTGATTCCCACAAGACAAGTTACTGGTTGGAGGATTTCTATTGATTGTAGAAAACTCAACAAAGCAACCCGAAAAGGTCATTTTCCCTTGCCCTTCATTGATCAGATGCTAGACCGGTTGGCGGGGCAAGAATATTACTGTTTCTTAGATGGCTACTCTGGATATCATCACATAGCCATAGCACCTGAGGATCAGGAAAAGACTACTTTTACATGTCCTTATGGTACTTTTGCTTTTAGAAGAATGCCATTCGGATTATGTAACGCTCCTGCTACATCTCAAAGGTGTATGATGGCTATCTTTTCGAACTTAATAGAATCATGCATTGAGATCTTTATGGATGATTTCTCGGTCTTTGGTTCTTCATTTGATGATTTCTTAGAGAATTCGGAAAAGGTGCTAATCAGATGTGAAAAGTCAAACTTGGTCCTAAACTGGGAGAAGTGTCACTTTATGGTAACAGAAGGGATAGTTTTGGGACACAAGCTTTCAAAAGCAGGGATTGAGGTGGACAAAGCTAAAGTGTCAACAATAGAGAATTTGGCGCCTCCACTTTCCGTGAAAGGATTAAGGAGTTTCTTGGGTCATGCTGGTTTCTACCGAAGATTTATTAAGGACTTCTCAAAGATCTCTAAACCGTTGTCTAATCTACTTGTTAATGGCGTTCCTTTCGAGTTTGGAGAAGAATGTTTGAAGGCATTCCAAGTTCTTAAGGAGAAATTGATTTCAACACCAAAAGTCACTTCACCAAATTGGGAGTTGCCCTTCGAGTTGATGTGTGATGCAAATGACTATGCAATCGGAGCGGTCTTGGGTCAAAGGGTTGACAGGGTGTTTCATACAATCTACTATGCTAGTAGAACCCTGAATGATGCTCAACTAAATTATGCCACGATGGAGAAAAAATTGTTGGCAATTGTGTTTGCTTGTGATAAGTTCAATCCCCTATCTAATTGGGAATAAGGTGATAGTCTACACGGACCATTCAACAATTAAATACCTTATGACCAAGAAAGATGCAAAGCCAAGATTGATTCGGTGGGTACTTCTACTCTAGGAGTTTGACATAGAGATAAAGGACAAGAAGGGCACTAAAAATTTGGTAGTAGATCATCTGTCAAGACTAGAATTAGAAGAGAGCCAGAATACAAAAGAGGTACAAATAAATGAACAATTTCCTGATGAACAACTCTTTAGTGTGAGGAAAAACCTGATGGTACCTTGGTATGCTGATTATGTCAACTTCTTGGCTGCCAAAATAACTCCTCCTGAGCTATCACGTCAACAATTAAAGAAATTCTTTTCTGAGGTAAAACATTACTATTGGGAAGAGTCAATTCTCTACAAGCACTGTGCTAATCAAATAATTAGAAGATGTGTGCCTGAAGAGGAGATGTACTCTATTCTCAATCACTCCCATGCTTTACCATGTGGGGGACACTTCAGTGGCACAACAACTGCTGCTAAGGTGTTGTAGAGCGGATTCTTTTGGCCTACACTTTTTAAGGATGCTAGTAGTTTTGTAAAGGCATGTGATCGTTGCCAACGAACAGGTAATATCTTAAGGAGAAATGAAATGCCTTTAACAGGAATCTTGGAAGTGGAATTGTTTGATGTGTGGGGGATAGATTTCATGGGTCCTTTTCCTTCATCTTTTAGCAATCTGTACATCTTATTGGCTGTGGACTATGTTTCGAAATGGGTTGAAGCTGCAGCAACACCAGCCAATGACGGTAAAACAGTTCTTCTCTTCCTTCAAAAGAATATATTCACTCAGTTCGGTACTCCCTGAGCAATCATAAGCGATGAAGGGAGTCACTTCTGCAACAAACAGTTTGAAGCACTCCTCTCAAGATATGGTGTCCGTCACAGAACTGCTCTACCGTACCATCCACAAAGTACTGGCCAAGCTGAAGTTTCTAACTGAGAGATAAAGATGATTTTGGAGAAAACAGTGCATAGATCAAGAAAAGACTGGTCACGAAAGTTAGATGATGCACTATGGGCGTATAGAACAGCATTTCAAACACCGATTGGGATGTCACCATATCAATTGGTGTTTGGAAAAGCTTGTCATCTGCCGGTGGAATTAGAACATAAGGCCATTTGGGCTATGAAGACCCTCAACATGGACTTGAAAGCTACAGGAGAGAAAAGATTGCTACAGTTGAATGAACTGGAGGAGTTTAGAAATGAGGCTTACGAGAATGCGAAGATCTATAAGGAACGAACAAAGAAGTGCGATGACCAAAGCTTAGTCAGGAAGGAGTTTCAACGTGGGAAGCAAGTTTTACTTTTCAATTCAAGGTTGAAATTGTTTCCTGGTAAGTTAAAGTCAAGGTGGTCAGGACCATTTACAGTGGTCAAGGCGTTTCCCTATGGAGGTGTAGAACTGAAAGGTGAAAGCCTTCAGACTTTTAAAGTCAACGGGCAGCGATTAAAGCTTTACTTGGGAGGTCAATTTGACTAAGCCAAGTCCGCCATGATTCTCGCGCCTCTTTAAAGAACTCAGTCAACGTCCGGCTGTACGACGAAAAAGACAGCGCTATTGGGAGGCAACCCAAATTTTCTTGGTGTTTTAGTTGAACTTTCTTATTTTGTTTTCTTTTAGTTGTTATTACTATTTTTTTTTTTGTTTCTTTTTTTTTTTATTGAACTGGTAAAACGAATATTGGTTTTCTTTAATTTTTTTGTACTGTTCAAAGAAAAAAAAAAGAAAGAAGTTTTTTTTTTTCGGGTACTGCCAAGTGGCTGCGGCGAGCACAACCCCAGCGACAGCCATAAAGTCGACTGCAGAAAGGGATTTTTCAAAGGACATCTCGCCGCGGCGAGCTACACAGTAAGCTGATTTTTGGCATGTATCTCGCCGCGGTGAGCCCCCTTCTGGCTGCGACGAGATTGGTCAGACGAGAATAAAAAAGGGAAAACAAATCACTTTCAAATTCACACCCCTTTCTCAACCCTAAAACCACCACCTCCGAAAACTCCTCTCCATAACTAAAATTCTTCATCTCATCTCATTTTAAACCCTTTTTCTTCAAATCTTTTCATAATCTTTCATCCTAAATCACTCTAAAACACTTTTCCTCTCAAAAACCATATCCCAATCCCTAAACCTCACCCAAATTCAAAATTTCACTATTCATCATCATCTACCTCAAGATCTTCAAAGTTTTCTTCAATGGAGGTAGAGTGAAGGAGGATTTTCATTGAGGTAACAATTTCATAGATTATCTATGCAATTATTAATAGATAATTTTTTTATTTTTGGAAAATCTTGAAATTTTAGTGTAATTTTTGGGATATTGTTCATTGAATCATTGTGAAGAGTTGTTTGTGAATTAGAATTGTGCTATTTGTGATTGGGTTTTCACCCGGTAAGAGGAATTTTAAGAGGAAGTGCTGCCGAAATTTTCTTAAATTTTTGAGTGTTAGAAATTTGGAGTGACAATGGGTCCTAAAAGAGCAAGAGTGAATGAAAGAGGGGGAGCTTCTTCATCTAACCCACCTAGGTCATCAGGCCGTTTAAATGTTGATAGGGCTAGATTTGTGAATGTTGAGGCACAAAAGCGTTTTCTACAACTTAAGGATAGACCATTCATAGAAGATAGGGGTATAGACATTGGTGAACCTAGACAACCTCGAGCCATACCTTCTGTATCTGAGCCTATTAGAGAGCAAATAGTCAATAGGCGTTGGACTAAGTATGTGGATATTACTGAACGAAACAACCAAACCCTAGCTTTAGATTTCTTTGCCAATTGCCCAGAAAGAGAGGATGAAAAAGTCAAAGTTAGGGGGGATAAAGTGCCAGTTTCCACAGCCGCTATCCATGCTGTTTATGACTTACCAACCTTCACCATGGAAGAACTACCACTGACACAACAAATCTGAGAAAAGAGGTTGAATTATGATGACGTAGCTGAAACTTTAGGTGTAACGCCCTAATGCTAAGGCACGCTACAGTGCTTTTTCAATTACAGTGCAATCTTCGCTAATCGAAGAGTTTTCTTGAAAAACGTGTCAAATTAAAACTTTTATATTAATTAATAAACTTTATAATATATTTAAATATTTACAGGAGCCGGGATCCCGTTCTCAAACTTTTAAAAGTAATATTTCAAAATACACATTTTTCAAGTCGCACAGCGACTATCAAAATACAATTCCCAGATGTCCCGAGACCGAACACTCCAGGTCGCGCTGCTTTGACATGTACAATCCCATCCGAGCTCAGGTTCATTCCAGTTCAGTTATCGCCTTTCCTTTACCTATACATGAAAGTAGAACTGTGAGTCAACAAACTCAGTAAGAAAAGCATATAACATATCATACAACTTTCGACTTGTAACTAGGCGCCCATACACCTATTTACAAGGCTTATCAACTGATTAAGAACGTTCTTAATGGTTGGTACTATTGACCATGATATCACCCACTACCAGCACTATGATCGCACTGCGGGCCCGACACTATGTTCGTGCTGCCATGATAGCATCAATAGCACCCGAGAGTACAATTGGCCATAATATCACTCTTAACCAGTACTGTGCCTGTACTGCCGAACCGACACAATTGTTGTGCCGCTATGATAGCGCCAATTAATACTCTCTGGGGTGAATATCACTCTTAACCAGTACGATGCTTGTACTGCCGAACCGACACAATTGTTGTGCCGCTATGATATCACCCAAAACATACACAATCACACATACACCATGCATATATCTCATTTAACACTCTATATACAGTTCTTACCTGTTTTCTGAATTCAAGTGTGTTGGCCGACCTGAACGGAAATGCTCGCGCTAGATGGATGCCCTAATCACATTAATTGCAACACAGATGAGTGACTCGCTAAATCACATCTCGGGGACTTAAACTTGAAACTAAAAGTTTCCCTATCAATAAACCACATGGTAATACCCTAAATATCTCAAAATTGGGAAAAACTAGGGTTTCAAAAATTCCCCCAACAGGCAGACCGGTTCCCAACCAGAAATCCGGTTCTGGGTCACCAACCGGTCGACCGGTTGCCACAGGTCCCCCAGAACCGGAATTCCGGTTCTGTGCTGGGAACCCAAAAAATCTCCCCTTGAACTCAAAACTCAACCAAACTTTATCAAACTCTCCAGTACACCTATACAATGTATAAACAACTATTTCCAACCAGAATTTCACAGAATAAACCAAAGAAACTCAACTTGCCATTAAAGACCAAAGTTTAAGGTTTTATGCTCAAATTAACACAAAACCTAAATCAACCAACCAAACCAGCTGCTATAACCTTTAATCAATTCAAACTAAGCCTAGAATTTGCTCCCTAATCATCTTAAACCATAACAGCCATTAAAACACAAAACCACAAGTTCAAACTAAGGTAAAAACTTAAAAAAAAACATGAAACCAATATTCTAGGGTTACCTTTGGTTGCTCCTCCTTAAATTCCCAGCTCAATCACCGAGAATTAGGAAGAAAAAGGGTTGCCCTTGCCCTGGTTTTGCTCAGCCGAAAGAGAGGAAGAGAGAAAGAGAGTTCTAGGTTGGTTTTTCACTCCAATTTCCTTAATTTTATTTCAAATGAAAAAGAGAGATAATTAATTAATTCCCTTAAAGAATCTAAGTGCCATGTGCCATCCACTTAGGCAGCCACCTAATCAACTTAAAGGTAAATGACTAAAATGCCCCTTAAACTTAAAGCTTGGGTATTTCTTAAGCTAGGGGTAAAATGGTCAAACTCCATATCCCCGCTCAACCCCGATATTTTATTTCTTCTAAAATATTTCCCACTAAGAAATAAGGTTCTAAACTTACCCATGTGATCAATCTAGCCATCCATCGCATTTTCCGTTGTCGCCGAACAAAATTACAAAAATTGCATATTTCATATATTAATCAAACAATACCCCTAGAGTTTAATAAAATCTCCGAAATTGAGAAATTACAACTCTAATATTTATTTTTAAAATATTGGGGTCCAAAATAATTAAATTCATAAATAATAATAAAATAATAAAAATTAGTGCTAATTGCCTTTTCTAATCCAATTTATTAAGGCGGTCGTTACAATTATCCCCCCGTTAAAAGGATTTCGTCCTTGAAATCCAACTTAAATAGCTCTGGATATGTTGAGTCCTCACATTAGACTCCAATTTCTAGGTGGCTTCCTCCACCTTACTGTTCTTCCATAGCACTAACTCAGAACAACAGTCTTGTTTCGAATTTGACTAGGTTGTTCTTTATAGGATAAGTCTGATTGCAGTTCAAGAGCTTCATAACTCAAGATATGAGTCGGGTCTGACACGTATTTTCTTAACATGGAAATATGAAATATGTCATGAACAGCCAACAATGCTGGTGGTAAGGCTAGCCGATACGCTACCTGCCCGACCTTCTCAAGTATCTGAACTGGCCCAATGAACCTAGGGCTTTACTTACCCTTCTTTCCGAAACACTTAATACCTTTCATTAGTGAAATATGCATAAACCATGTTTCCCTGTGTAAAATGTAACATCTCTGCACTTCAGGTTATCATAACTTTCTGCCTGCTTTAAGAAGCAAGCATCCAAATCTTTAATTTTTTTAAGAGCCTTAGTGGTCCTCAGTATTAATTCCGGACCCATGTACTTTCTTTCTCCAATCTCGTCTCAATGAATTGGGAAACGACATTTTCCATTATATAACATTTCATAGGAAGCCATTCCTATAGTACTCTGTTAAAAGCAAGTACTTACTGCATGAACTCTCAAGTCTTCCAATATCTGAATTGTTCTTTCCGACTAACCATGAGTCTGAGGGTGAAAGGCTGTCCTAAACTTTGACTTGATAATCATAGCCTTCTGAAGACTCACCCAACACTTCAATATGACCTTTGGATTCCTATCTAACCCAATAGATTTAGGGGCTCCATGGAGACGAAGTATTTTATTCACATACAATTCAGCGTACTGATCCACCGAATATGTAACTCTCACTAGTAGAGAGTGAGCTGATTTGTGAATCTGTCCACGATGACCCTTACTGAATCATACATTCCCGTAGTTCCAGGTATTCTAATTATAAAATCCATTGCAATGTCCTCCCACTTCCACTCACGAAGGACTAAAGATTGCAGTAACCCTGCCGGCCTTTGGTGTTCAGCTTTAATTTGCTGGCAGGTTAAACACTTGAACCATAACCCACCACTTCTCTTTTCATCCCATATCACCAAAAATAGGGTTTTAAGTCCTGATACATTTTGGTGGTTCCTGGATGCAATGAAAAAGGTGTGGTATAAACTTCATCAAGTACCTCCTTCTTGACCTCTTCAACATTAAAAGCACAAACTCAAACTTTAAATAACAACATTCCACTTGTTCGAAACTAAAAAGGTCTTTAGGCCAACCGGCCATTACATCGCCTCGAACCTCAACTAATTCAAGATATTCCAATTACGCTTTTCTGATTCTTTCTAATCGATCAGATTGAAGTGTTAAACTGTGTAACTTTCCAACTACGAATTCAATCTCTGCGTTAACAATTTCATAGGCTAGTTAAGGGCTAACAGAACAGTAGTACAAACTTTCCTGCAATTCTTTCTACTCAACGCATCGGCTCCATCGTTGGCCTTCCCGGGGTAATATAAAATCTCGCTATCGTAGTCCTTAACCAAATCCAGCCATCTTCCCCACCTCATGTTTAATTCCTTTTGGGTGACAAAGTACTTGAAACTCTTATGATCAGTATAAATCTCACACTTTTACCATAAAGATGATGTCGTCATATCTTAAAAACAAAACCACCGCAGCATGACCTAACTCATGAGTTGAATAGTGTTGCACATAATCTTTTAGTTGACAAAAAGCATAAATTATGACTCTGTTAGCTTGCATCAGAACACATCCCAAACCTTATCTGGATGCATCACAATAAACTACAAATTTCTCTGGATCTGATGACAAAGCTAACACCGGAGCTGTTATTAAACGTTACTTCAACTCCAGGAAACTTGTTTCACACTTATCTGACCACAGAAATCTCTGATTTTTCTTGGTCAATTCGGTTAGGGGCATAGAAATTTCAGAGAATTCTTGACAAATCGTCGATAATATCCTGCTAAACCGAGAAAACTTTGAACTTCTGTCACAGACTTGGCCTCGGCCAATTCTTCACCTTGTTTGGATCAACCCTAATTCCATTCTTCCCAACAATATGACCCAAAAAGGACACCTCAACAATGCACTTTTGGAGCTTTGCATACAACTTATGATCCCTAAGTCGTTGAAATATCATTCGAAGACGATGCTCGTGCTCCTCTTCTGATTGGGAGTATACAAAAATGTCATCGATAAACACTATAATGCAGTTATCTAGGAAATTCTTGAATACTCTATTCAAAAGATCCATAAAGGCCGCAGGAGCATTAGTCAATCCGAATGATATTACCAGAAACTCATAGTGCCCATATCTGGTTCTAAAAGCAGTCTTCGGTAAGTCTTCTCCTCGAACTCTGAGTTGATGATAATCAGATCGCAAATCATTCTTCGAAAATACTGCCTTTCCCTCAAGCTGTTCAAACAGATCGTCAATTCTGGGCAACAGGTACTTATTCTAATCATCAGTTTGTTTAGTTCCCAATAATCAATACACATTCTGAGGGAGCCATCTTTCTTTTTTTCACAAACAGAACCAGAGCTTCCCAGGGCGATACACTGAGTCAAATAAACCCAATGTCAAGCATCCCCTAAAATGGCAACTTAAACTCCTTGAGTCTCACTGGAGCCATTCTATATGGAGCTTTAGAAACAGGATCAACTCCAGGTGCCATATCAATTACGAGATCAATTTCTTGTTGTGGTGACGCGGCAACCCCAGCAACTTCTTGAAAAATACATCGAGAAAAAAATCTTTCACCGCCCCCGACTGCCTCAGGCTCAAATGTTTCGAGTCTGCTGATATTAATTACTACTGCTAGAAGTTCTACACAGTCACCGCATAGCAAATCTCTAACCCTTAATACAAAGATAATCGAGATCCAAGACCCCTGGACTGATCCATCCTAAACAAATGGATCTTCACCTTCGGTTGAAAAGTCACCATTTTCTGCTTACAATCTATACTGGCCGAACACTTGGACAGAAAATCCATTCCCAGTATAATGTCAAACTCAATTAATTCCAGTTCTATACGATCAACGCTTAACTCCCTATCTTCGATCCTAACGGGCATAGACCTAATATGCCTATAAGAGACAACCAACTCCCCACTAGACATTAGGGTTCCAAACCCTCTTTCCAAAATATCACAAGGCCTTACCCTAAAAGATTAATTATTCACATAACTATGTATGAACGTATAACTCCCGAATTAAACAACACAAAATAAAAGAAGTCGTTTACAGGGAGCTGACCTGCCACCACAGAAGAGCTCACTGCGTCATCAGCTTGAACATTAGCATACACTAGAGTAGGAACAAACATCGCTTCTTGCTCTTGCTCTACTTTCTCCACCTGTGGGAAATTTCTCTTAAAATGCCCAACCATACCACATTGAAAACATACTTTTCGGTTACATTCTTCGGGATGGTGTTTCATGCAACGTGGGCACTCAGGGTAAGAATAACCCTGGCGTCCTCTTTTTCCTTGAAACCTTTGGAACCGCTTGTTCTGTCTTAAACCCACCACTGATGACGTAGGTTTCCTCTTCCCCTCAATCATGGAGCTCCTACCACTTCCACCATAATCTTGAATCAGGCAGGTGACATCTTGACCCTCTGTCATAATCTCCTGAGGTCTCACGATAATTTCCTCAGGACTTTCAGCCCAAGAAGCATTCTTCATATTTGAATCCCCCTGAAAGACTGAAGATTCATGGATCCAAATCTTTTCATGCAATGGTTCCACTTGATTACCGGCCATTCCATGTTTCGCTGGTAATACCGAATCGAAAATAATTGGCATTTATGGTAAAGATACTACAGAAGACCTTTGTTGCTTCAACCTCTGAATCTCTTCTTCATGTCGTTGAATCACAGCTTCCATTTCTGCAAATCTTTGCTCCAAATCCAACGGAGCCTGGGATTGATAACCATCACTCCCGTCGGAAGCCCTCCAAGGACTTTCACCTTGGTTACGGGGACAACTTGGACTCCATTCTCTCCAACCGTTACTAGCCCTGACCACTTTATTCTGACTCTCCATAAAGCACCAGGTGTCCATTCTATAAGACTAACCTGTCAGTTAGTAAGTCAGCCTGGTCAGGCAACGGCCTATTTACATTCTTACTACCGCACTTACGGATTTTAAGGCAATGCACTTAACATAAATAATTATAATCTAATATGCTTTCATATTCACAATTATTTAAAGTACTAAACAAGTACAGGCTTACTGAACCGTGAACCAAGCTTTCACTGATGAAGATTGTACATGTCTTAGTAAGTTTTGGTAGACAAACCTGGCGGCTCTGATACCAAAATTGTAACGCCCTAATGCTAAGGCACGCTACAGTGCTTTTTCAATTACAGTGCAATCTTCGCTAATCGAAGAGTTTTCTTGAAAAACGTGTCAAATTAAAACTTTTATATTAATAAATAAACTTTATAATATATTTAAATATTTACAAGCGCCGGGATCCCGTTCTCAAACTCTTAAAAGTAATATTTCAAAATACACATTTTTCAGGTCGCACAACGACTATCAAAATACAATTCCCAGATGTTCCGAGACCGAACACTCCAGGTCGCACTGCTTTGACATGTACAATCCCATCCGAGCTCAGGTTCATTCCAGTTCAATTATCGCCTTCACTTTACCTATACATGAAAGTAGAACTGTGAGTCAACAGACTCAGTAAGAAAAGCATATAACATATCATAGAACTTTCGACTTGTAACTAGGCGCCCATACAACTATTTACAAGGCTTATCAACTGATTAAGAACGTTCTTAATGGTTGGTACTATTGACCATGATATCACCCACTACCAGCACTATGATCGCACTGCGGGACCGGCACTATGTTCGTGCCGCCATGATAGCATCAATAGCACCCGAGAGTACAATTGGCCATAATATCACTCTTAACCAGTACTGTGCCTGTACTGCCGAACCGACACAATTGTTGTGCCGCTATGATAGCGCCAATTAATACTCTCTGGGGTGAATATCACTCTTAACCAGTACGATGCTTGTACTGCCGAACCGACACAATTGTTGTGCCGCTATGATATCACCCAAAACATACACAATCACACATACACCATGCATATATCTCATTTAACACTCTATATACAGTTCTTACTTGTTTTCTGAATTCAAGTGTGTTGGCCGACCTGAACGGAAATGCTCGCGCTAGATGGATGCCCTAATCACATTAATTGTAACACAGATGAGTGACTCGCTAAATCACATCTCGGGGACTTAAACTTGAAACTAAAAGTTTCCCTATCAATAAACCACATGGTAATACCCTAAATATCTCAAAATTGGGAAAAACTAGGGTTTCAAAAATTCCCCCAACAGGCAGACCGGTTCCCAACCGGAAATCCGGTTCTGGGTCACCAACCGGTCGACTGGTTGCCACAGGTCCGCCAGAACCGGAATTCTGGTTCTGTGCTAGGAACCCGAAAAATCTCCCCTTGAACTCAAAACTCAACCAAACTTTATCAAACTCTCCAGTACACCTATACAATGTATAAACAACTATTTCCAACCAGAATTTCACAGAATAAACCAAAGAAACTCAACTTGCCATTAAAGACCAAAGTTTAAGGTCTTATGCTCAAATTAACACAAAACCTAAATCAACCAACCAAACCAGCTGCTATAACCTTTAATCAATTCAAACTAAGCCTACAATTTGCTCCCTAATCATCTCAAACCATAACAGCCATTAAAACACAAAACCACAAGTTCAAACTAAGGTAAAAACTTAAAAAAAACATGAAACCAATATTCTAGGGTTACCTTTGGTTGCTCCTCCTTAAATTCCCAGCTCAATCACCGAGAATTAGGAAGAAAAAGGGTTGCCCTTGCCCTGGTTTTGCTCAGCTGAAAGAGAGTTCTAGGTTGGTTTTTCACTCCAATTTCCTTAATTTTATTTCAAATGAAAAAGAGAGATAATTAATTAATTCCCTTAAAGAAATCTAAGTGCCATGTGCCGTCCACTTAGGCAGCCACCTAATCAACTTAAAGGTAAATGACTAAAATGCCCCTTAAACTTAAAGCTTGGGTATTTCTTAAGCTAGGGGTAAAATGGTCAAACTCCATATCCCCGCTCAACCCCGATATTTTATTTCTTCTAAAATATTAACAACTAATAAATAAGGTTCTAAACTTACCCATGTGATCAATCTAGCCATCCATCGCATTTTCCGTTGTCGCCGAACAAAATTACAAAAATTGCATATTTCATATATTAATCAAACAATACCCCTAGAGTTTAATAAAATCTCCAAAATTGAGAAATTACAACTCTAATATTTATTTTTAAAATATTGGGGCCAAAATAATTAAATTCATAAATAATAATAAAATAATAAAAATTAGTGCTAATTGCCTTTTCTAATCCAATTTATTAAGGCGGTCGTTACATTAGGTTACCCAGGCCTCAGGTTTCATGAATACGATGGAGAACCTTATTAGCTGTTTTGGTGTGAACTAAACCCGGTGGCCAAGGCATGTCTATATTTCGTTAGTGCAAGGTTGGTACCAAACAAACACTATTCTGATGCTCAGATATACAGGCTGAAATTCGTTTATGCCATCATGAAGGGTTACAACGTGAATGTGGGGGACATAATTAGAACAAGTTTTGATATGATGATTGAGGGATCTTGTGGGGGTGGACTCGGGCTTGCTGACATTATCACCACCTTGTGTGAGGCACATGGAGTACCACAATACTCCTATGATACAAAAGCCGCAATGTATTGCTGGGCCTCTCGACCCAGCCATGCAGTACATGCATGATCAACTCAATTATCTTATTCAACAAAACATGCACATTCAGAATTATATGGCGCAGATGAGCGTTTTTGATGAAAATCAGGTGCAATAATTGAATACGCTAATCACAAGAATGAATGTCAGAGTGGAAGAGCCCAACTACTTGGCAATGCCGCCTCGCTTCAATCCTTATGACCAACCACCTCCACCAAACCCATTCTGATGGGGCTCAGGTAAGTCTCTCTCAACCACAATTTTATTTTAACACATTGGGGACAGTGTGTATCTTTAGTTTGGGGGGAGAGATTTAATTTTTCAGTTTTTCAGTTTTTTTTTTTCGTTTTGTTAGTTAGTCTTTGTTATTGTTAGTGTCATGTGTTGATAGCTAAGTTGGAAGATTGAACTACTGTTGTTTACTTGTGTAATGGATTGGAATTTTAACCGTGTGCTTAAGTCATGAACTCTTTGAATTAAATTGGATGTTGTGTAAGAAGGTTGTTCATCTAGATGTAAAGCATTTACTTTTAATGTGTATCACTTTTATTCTACTTGGATTTTGGAATGTTGGCTTGACATGGAATAGAACTTGAGTGACATACTCTCTTGAAGCGAAATCCTTTCGTGGTTGTTTGGAAAATGATTTAGGCATATTTTCTTTGGATCGATTGAGCCTTTCGAGCTTACCTGAAAAGTTTTATCCTTAGTTTACCCGAAGTTGAGCCTTAACCTGTTTCAAAATTCTCGCCACTTAACTAAGCTTAATTTGTTATCTTTAACTACTTTCATTCTCAACGTACCTTATTATGCCAGAAGCTTTTAATCAAGTTTGGGGGGAATGGAGTGTTGTAAGTGGGAAATATTTTGAAAGTAAGAGATTGAAAAAAAAAATATATTTGTTATGTGATGTGCCTTTTCTGTAAAAAGAAAGAAGAAAGGAAGAAAAATAAAGAAACAAAAGAAAAAAATAAATGTGATAATTTCTTCTTGAGAAACAAATGTGAACAATGAGGTAGGCACATAAACGAGGAAAAATGTAATCTCTTACTAGTTTCTTTGGGATGAAAGAATGAATTATTGCGGGTCTTTGTTTGGAATAATGTAGCCTAAATGACTTTTCATCTACCCGTTTTACCTAAGCCATGATATTGTAACCGAAAAAGACCTTTTGATTCCGAGCAAGAATTGTTAACATTAGTCGAGAAAGGTATATCATTCAAGCTTATTGAACATGGGTTAGCGAAATGTCAGAGAGTGTAGAATGGTTGTGATATGAGTGTCAAAAGAGGTGTTTTGTGTCTATATGAATTGCTTACTTTTGAATTGTTTGTCCATGTTAATTCTTAGAGTTATTGAGTTGAAATTTTGGTTATTGATTTGCTTGAAGTTGTGCAGGTGGTAGTGGTAGTTCAATCATTTGAAGGTTTAGTTATCTATTGCATTGTTTAATTTCAGTTTGAGTTTTAGCTTTACTCGGGGGCGAGTAAAGATTCAATTTGGGGGATTTTGTTAGGCTATTTCTAGCCTATATTTTGGATCACTTTTATGCTCGCTTTTCGATGTTTTAGGACGGAATTATGCTTGTTTTCTATGTTTTGAGGTTTCTCGGAGTAATGGAAGCCCCGGGATGCAAAAGTGCAATAAAAGACAATTGGAGCCAAGAAAAATGCCAAATTCAGGCTCAACGCACTTCTGGCCGCGACGAGATAGCCATGGCTGCGGCCATCAAGTCCAAAATAGAGACACGGTTTTTGGAAGCTCCAGTCGCCGCGGCAAGACCATCTGTGGCCGCGGCGAGAGTCTGTACGAGCAGGGGCATTTTCGTCCGTCAAACCCTAAAAATGAGAAATAAATAGAAAACTGCGATTGAAAATTAGGGAGAGCGATTTGGAGACCTAAAACGCAGTGAAGAGCGGCAAGAGGAGAAAAGTGAAGATCCAGAGTCTTTCCACCAACAGTTTCTTTCTCTATTCCTTTTGAATTTCTCGTTGAATTTTGTTTTAGGAATGGTTATGGATTTTATTATGAACTAAATTTCCCATTTAGGGAGGATGATGAATGTTGTTTAAAGTTTTTGCCTAGTTAATGAATAATTGCCATTCCTCCATTCTTGATTGTGAAATTATCTCTATTTGTGTTTAATTCCATGTGCAAGCTTGATCACCTTCTACATGTTCTATGATCTCAATTCAAAATCTGAAAAGTGAGAATTGAGAATGCTAAAATTGGATAATCGATGTTCTATGTGAAACGAGAGTATTCACATGACTTATGTGACAATTAGATTATTGCTTAATGCTGATTTCATGTTAGTTTAATTAAGAGATTAATTAGAGAACATGTGATTTAGAACCTAAAAGATCTGAAAAGAGTTAGGTTAATTTACAATCTGTCATTCACTTCAAGAAAAGGATAGCAATTAGGCATTAATAATTGGATAAACAAACAACAGGATTCTCCTCCCTATTATCTCATCTTGATTAATATTCACTTGTGTTATTTAAGTTTCTTGAATTACTTTCATTCTTTTTGAATTATAAAAAGTATTGATTTGCCAAATAGAATCATAAGTATAATTTAGTAGTAATTAATCTAATTCCCTGTGGTTCGACCTCACTTGCGTGAGTTTACTACTTGATTGCGTGCATTTGCGTATTATTTAATAATTTTCGTAATAGTATATAAGGTTTACTTTTTTATAAACAAAATTTAGTAAGAAGTATTTTATTAACACCCCAAATTTTATAACTTCTCTCCGTACAAGTAATGGGGATGGATTTTTTTGCCTCGTACCAGTGTCAGAGTACGACCTTGATGGTGGTAGAGAGTGGTGGTGCAAACCCTTTGTGGTGTCCTGGGTGTTTTCACCTTCCCTCTTGCAATGATCAGTTGCAAATTTGGCTTTGCAATATTTTCAGATTTAACATTTTAATTTTTAGATTGTGCCCTGATTTTTTTTTTTTGTGAAAGTTTTTTGCTAAGTGGTGTTAAGTACTCATCTGAGTTTTCTCTCTATTTTTTTTATTTGCTTCAATAGAGAATCTTTCAGGAACTTCTAATGATGCTACCTTGGTTAAAGAAGCTATGGAGGAGATTGAGATGTTTTTCTAGATGACTTAACCTCTAAATTGAACTGAATGCACTAATTACGAATAACACGATAGTCAAGTCCATCTTGGGTTGTTTCTTTGCTAAACAGAAGTTCTCTAATGGTACTCTGAGGAGAATGCTTTCTGGGTTGCAGAATTCGTCCAAGGGTTGGCTCTTACAAGAAGTGATATGAAGTCAAAAATTCTTCTTGTTTCAACTTCAGAAAGCTAATGAAGCTCATGCTATTGTCAGGTTGGCTCCTTGGTCCCCTTGTGATGGATCCATGCTTGTTTTCCCGATACCGAACGATGGCAGATGGCATACTGTTGACTTGAATGCCACGACTATCTGGGTTCAGGCCTTATGGGTCTTACTCAATTTTTGACTGATGTGGGGGCTATTGTCATGGCTAATCGTGTGGGAAACTGCCTCTATGCTTGTCCTACTATGAAAGGTGGGATCCTTGTTAATGAATATCTCAAATTTAGGGTATAGATTAGTTTGGAGGCTCCTTGTATGGATGGCGCTTTTCTTTTGGATGAGAGCCAAAAGAGAGTTTGGGTGTATTTTAACTATGAACGACTTTCCTATTTTTCTTCAAGTGTGGTTGGATTGGTCATGAAGAATCTCTATGTTCTGTGAAAAAGAGAATGCTAAGTCTTGATGATGATTTTTTTGTCCCGCTACATGTTTCTTGGCGTTGCTTAAGTGCTCGTATTGAGAATAGATTTTATGTTCTTGGAGTAGAGGATTTTTTTACTCGTGTAGTGATGGAAAGAGGCCACGGGAGCAAACAGGTTTCCCCCACCCATTCTCAGATGGAATCTGCTTTGTTGGGAATGCTACTAATGGCTGAGGCTAATGCAGAGGAGATAATGCGTCAAAATCTAGAAAGTGGGTACCATAGGGAGGCTGAGGGAATGATTGACAAGGGTTATTCTATTTTTGCTACAGAAAACTTGAGGAGGAAAGGTACTGAGCGAAAGGATAGCATGACGGTGTTGGTCAGGGACCATAACTTTTCTGTCCGACGACCTTTAGGTGCTCCGGTGGGACTGTGTCCTATCATCAATAATATCTCTGAGTATTGGGCCCGAAGCCCTTTGGTGTTTTTGGCCTCTTCTTCAAAGGATATGCCGAAATAATGTGGTCGGCCCAAAACAAAAATCTTTAATTTGGTTAGGCCTAAAGGTGTTTCTACAAAGGCTAGTTTCGTTCTTTAGATCCCCTCAGATGGGTCGAATCTAGGAATCGAAAGGAAGAAATGTAATGGAACATTTTACACATATATGCAATACATCTCAAACAGTTTGCTAAATGTAAAAGCTTACAGAACCATGAGCTGAGCTCGACACTGGCCTTGATTGTACATATCTTGACGGTCTTCAGTGAACAATCTGGTGGCTCTGATACAACTGTAATGCCCGTATTTTAAAATTGGCAATTTGAAGAAAATCTTATTATATTATATTTATAAAACCTCGTAAACCGGGATCCTGAGTTTAGAACACAGTTTAAAATACATTTACTAAATATAATGTTTCGTAATATTTTCTTTTTAAAAATTACAAGGCAGTTATAAAATATAATTCAAAATGTTGTAGACCGAAGCCCTTCAGGTTGCACTGCAGCGATATGTACAATCCTTACCAAGGCTCAACTCACTCCTCCTCAAGCTTTGCTTTACCCTTACCTACACAAGGTAGCAAACTGATGAGTCAACCGACTCAGTAAGATATGCATAACATATATATATAAGAAATGATATACCGGCTTTATGCTTAAGCCGTCTTGAGCCCAATTGTTAAGCTCACCAAATGATTAAGAACGTTCTCAACGGAAGTACGACCACTGTACCATATGCACCAGAGCACCAACTCCATACTCGTGTTGGTAGGGCCATTATTGTATTTTCGAGAGTTACTAAGTGTTCTACCACATGCACGATGTACCCCTGGTACTCGTGTTGGTAACCCTGTAACTACCCTAAAACCCTACACTTACTAACACCCTTATAAATACACATTTAGCAGTGCTAGTAGTGTAAACAGGTAATAACATGCATTCATTCACATATACATACTTTATGCTATCTTACCTCGTTTCCAGGTTCAGGTGTGTCGGTCAGCCTGAGTGGAACTACAGCTCGGCGCTTTATAGGGCCCTAATCCACAATATTCGAAATTCCAATGAGGACACGCTAAAACACTTATTAGGGACTTAAAATCACAACTAGGAATAGCCCTATTGATGAATGACATGGCAACAACCTAAATAACACAAAAATGTGAAAAACTAGGGTTGGCAAAACTGCCCCAACTGGTAAACCGGTTCTCCAACCAAAATTCTGATTTGATGGGGTTTCCTGGGGACCAACCGGCCGACCGGTTGTTACTGGTTCTCCTGAATCGGTTGACTAATTCAGTGTAGGAACCACCAAAAATGTCCCCAACACTACAAATCAACCCAAACTTTCCAATAATCTCTAAAACAACTGTATATACCACAATAGACTCATATCAAGCAACAGAACCTAGCAATCTACACATATTCCTAAATTACCACTAGAGAGCAAGATTTGGGTTCTTAAACTCAAACTTTACTCAAGCATCACCACAGCCAATAAATCCTACTCAATTCAACTTAAATTATCTCAATTAAACTTCAGAACATCAAACCAAACTCTAATCCACAAGACATCAACCTAATACCAAAAATTCAAACATTAACCTTAACTTGAGCTTGAAGACAATGAAAAGGGAGAAGCTACAAGAATTTTACCTTGATTTAGGATACTCACAACTTGCTAGAATCTAACAATTGATGTAGAAAAATTCAAGCCCTAGTTGTTTTCCTAGAGAAAGAGAGAGAGAGATTTATTTTCTAGGTTTCTTCTAAATGAAGGAAACATTAGTAATATATGAAAATTTAATTTAAAATCTGATTATTATCCTCAAAATAAGCTCACAAAAAGACAAATAAGAAACCTTAGCAAAATAACTATTTTGTCCCTATACATAATCCAAAGGTTTAGTGATAACTAAGGGTAATTCGGTCATTTTCAAACCCCAACAATTTCATGATACTTTCAATGTCTAACAATAATGCCCATGCTATCTATAACATTCTAAATCATATGAAAGCGTGACTCTCTAATGGCCCAGCATTGCGTTCCACTGCTACCGAACACAATTACGGAAAAACAAGAAATTCACATAAATAGCATAATAGATATATATTGAATTTCAAAAATCTCCACAAATATAAAATAATTAATAATAATTAAATCACATAAATAAACACTAATTATTTAATAATCCAACGTATTAAACTTAGGTAGTTTTTACAAAAAGAACTCAATATTAACTTATTCTACAACAATTAACGCTATATATCACATAAAATATATAAAAACTAACTTTTCCTCTACACATAAAAAATAAGAAATTGAGATTCAGTAACATACCTTGATCCTTCTACTAGCTCTCCAATTGACTAATCCCAAATCCTAGCTTGACTCCTAACAAAAATTGGAGGGAAATGAAGAAGAAAAATTTGGATTTCCCCTTGTGTGGGGTTCAGCCGAGAGGTGGAACAAGGAGAAGGAGAGAGAGGGTTTGATTTCCAAATAGATGCTTCTAAGTTATTCTAAAAAAAAAAAAATAATAAAAAAAAAATAAATAATAATAATGAAAAAATATAACTAAACGTTGTTGAAGGATCGCTCTATAGGAGCTCACTTCTTGGAAGTTTTTAGAGTCCTGCTCTAGAGTGTTTTTACTCAGACGATAACTACTGTTGAATCACAGATTCAGACAACACCACCTCCACAGTCCCTCGCAATGGATCCTTCAAAAGTGTGTGACCTGTTCCAAGACTCGGTACAGATCACACAAGATGATATCACATTCGCCTTAAACCCTGGGGAGATTGATGAACCACAGGAGGAGAACAAAGTCCTGCTGGGGAAAATCATAAGTCGTTATCGACTTGGTAAGGCCACCATACAGGGCTCTCTGAAAATGTCTTGGAATGCCATCAAGGGGTGGAAATGGAAAGAACTAGATGATAGTATTATCCAGTTCACTTTTGCAAATAGAAATGATGCGATGAATGTTCTCAACCGTAGACCATGGTTCGTCTGCGGAGCTTTACTTGTCATCATGCCGTGGCCATCGTGGCTCTCCCCAGCTGAGGTAAGATTCGACAAAACCCCTATATGGGTTCAAGTGGACAGCATCCCCCCCTTTTACTGGAACTTATCCAACTTGAAAGAAATCGCCTCCAAAGCCTCACCAGTTTATGAACTCCCCCATGGGATTGAAGATGTCGTAGGCATGAGTTCACTTAGATTCCGAGCAACTATAGACCTAAATAAACCTATATTCTCGGGCTTCTTCCTCCGGAGACAAAAACTCAAAGACCTATGGCTCCAATACAAGTATGAACGCCTACCAAAAACTTGTTTCAAGTGTGGGATAATAAACCATGACCAAAGCACCTGCTTCAAGTCCCCCACGGTAGTGAAGGACGCCAAAGGAAATTTCTATCCGATGTTCGGTACATGGCTAAAAAAAGAGGTCCCTGAAAAATCGACTTTCTCCTCCCCTCTAGCCAAGTGGTTCCAGGACTGGGTCCTACAAAAACAATTGGGGAATGACCCCATCCTCAGAAACCAATTCAAGGTTCACAGAGCCATACAAAATGGAGAGACAGATGAGATACGGGAATGCCGTCGACAATACCCGACGAAGAAAAGAATCGTCTCCGACGAAGAGGAAGCAACCGAAGCTGATGAACCCAACACGGTCATTACCCAGATTCCACTAGTTTATCTCCCGGGTATAGGAGAATTTACCCCTTATGGCAACAATTCAAAAACGGTCTCTATTCTCGACCTACAACAGGCTGCTGCAGAGGACGCTGGGATCACAACCAATGGGGCATCAAGCTCCAATATAGCAAACGACAAGGAAACAGAGAACAAAGCTGGGAAAAGCCTGAGGATGAAAGGGACGGGAAGTACAAAAAATTCCATTCTAGGAGCTACACTAAAAGGTAACTCAAAAGCATACCCCAGCAAACCTCGTATTAGAAACGGCCAACCTGGAGAAGTTGCTGAGGCAGAAGAAGCACCCACAAACGAACAAATCTCTGATTTCGACATGGGCCCAAGTAAACTGGCCTACAATCCACTACTGGGAACTCAGGCCCAACTTATTGATTGGCCCTCAAATGAATGCTGGGCAGACCCAAAGGCCCGTGAACTAATTTTTGGATCTCTAACTGTGGATAAGTATTACAGGGAGCCCACCCTAATCAACCCAATACTTGACATAGAAGATTTTAGAGTCCAAGAACATTCCCAAGGGCCCAGAAAACGCAAAGCATCAGATGGACTACTCATCAACCCATCTCCAGTCAAAAGTTTCAACTCATTCACAAACACTACTCCGTCCTCTCAATCGAAGGAATGCCACTCTGAGCCTGAAACTCGAAGCAACACTACCGGGGAAAATGTTCCCTCGTTTCAACAACATCTGGGGATTGACACTGAAATGGCCTCCCCTCCCACTAGCTTCTCACCTGGCTCGTGTATGGAACAAGGCTCCAGCAGTAAACGCAGAAGCAGGGGAGATAGAAAAGGCAAGGCACCCATTACACAAGATGAACCAGTGGAAAAGAAACGCAGAGGACGGCCTCCCAAGAATTACCCAACACTCTCAGCAACCCCGAAATCGTTCAAGGGTCGCAAACAAACAAAAATCAACATGGGAGGAAAGTCAGGGAAGTATAACCACATTGGTGGTAGCGACTTCGACCTGAAAGTGGATTTAAACAACCACTTCATCGTAATTGAAAAGACCACGAAGCCTAGGACAAGTTGCCAAATAACAGAAGTGGATGAAGAGGAAAACACGACAAAAGAAGGAAGCGCAACAGAAGGGAGACAGGATTTTTGCTTCGGGGCTACGGAGACTTGCCCAGAAAAGTCTCCCGAGTTGCCATGAAAGTGCTAGCTTGGAACTGCCGTGGTCTCGGGAATTCCACGACAGTTCGACAATTGGCGAATTTAGTTCGCCAACACAAACCCGAGGTTCTAGTCCTGTCTGAAACTCGTCTTCCACAAGATAAATTCTCTCGAACCTGTATTAGACTTCACTTCGAACACTCTCACTATGTTCCCCCTGTTGGTCTTTCGGGGGGACTGGGTATCTGCTGGATGAAGGGGGTTAATTGTAACATCAAGCTAGCAAACAAACATGTAATAATTGGCGAAATTAGTTCAGACCCCCCAGGGTGCCTTTGGCAGTTGTATGGTACTTATGGCCCCCCTCATAGAGATCAAAAGGAGGTTTTCTGGAAACACCTTGGAGATTTAGCTATCAACGCCACTAACCCAATCCTCTTACTGGGGGACATGAATGGTACCCTCCGAGACTCTGACTGTTTTAATTACACTCAAAGCAGAAACGTAGCCCTCTACTCTTTTGACTATCGTCGTATGATCCAACGTGTTGGATTGATTGACCTGGGGTTCCAAGGGCCACGATTCACTTGGGCCAAAGGTGGGGGGACTTCCAATCCGGGAACAGCAATGAAAAGAGCTAGACTCGACACTGGACTCGCCTCTCCGGACTGGCGTGTACTGTTTCCAAATGCAATCATAAATCATCTCTCTGCCTCTGGTTCCGACCATAGGCCACTCCTCCTTGACACTTTAGGAGGCACCAACTGCAAGAGCAAACTGTTCAAGTATGAGAACATGTGGGCAAGAGACCCCAGAAGCTTCTGGATCGTGAAAGAGGCCTGGGCAAAGAGACAACATAGTGATCCCATGCTAAATTTCTTTAGGAAAGTTAAAGCCACAACAAAGAAGCTGCAGCACTGGAACAAAACTCAATTCCAGAATGTTCATCGTCAAGTACAGAAGGCTCAAGCTCATCTCCAAGACACTGAAACAAAAAACCCGGATGATTACATTGCAATAGAGCTAGCAAGCCAACAACTCAACGAGGCTCTAAAAAGAGAAGAAATTCATTGGCAACAAAAATCGCGAGTGCAATGGCTTCAAGAAGGTGATACGTGCTCGAAATTCTTCATAGCCTCTACCATAGTCCGGCGAAGACGGAATTACATACAATGTATCAAAAACAACCCGGGTGAAGATTGGATTAGAGACGATAAGGAAATAGCACAATGCTTCATCGACAAATTCAGAAATCTATTCAAGAAACATCAATGCACTCACCCTTCATTCCAACAAGAGCCAAATAGCACAATTGTCACAACACAGGACAATGTCACCCTGAATATGATACCAACAAGGGAGGAAATAACAGCAGCTCTGTTTGGAATGGGAAAAGATAAAGCGCCAGGGCCAGACGGACTCCCGCCAAGCTTTTATGCTCACCATTGGGACACTGTTCAAGATGATCTCTTTGAGATGGTTACCCACTTCTTCACCAACACTGATCTTCCCAAGTATATCAATGACACGGCAATTGTTCTTGTTCCCAAGAAGGACTCTCCAGCGATGGTTAATGACTACCGCCCCATAGCCTTATGCAATGTAGCCTACAAAGTAATCTCAAAAGTCATTGCCACCCGTCTGAGGAGCATGCTACATAAAAGCGTGTCCCCAAACCAAGCTGCCTTTATCAAAGGAAGACACATCGCAGAAAATACTATGATAGCTCGGGAGATTATTCACTCAATGAAGAGGAGAAGAGGTAAGAAAGGGTTCATGCTCATCAAACTCGACCTTGAAAAGGCTTACGACAAGATGGATTGGGAGTTTATCATCAAAGTCCTATACCAATTCGGCTTTACAAGTCCTTTTACGGATTGGATAAAGGCCTGCATCTCAGTTGAGGAAATTAAGTTGCTATTGAATGGCTCTATTGTGGGAAAATTCTCCCCTGGGAGGGGCTTGCGACAAGGCGATCCCCTTTCTCCATCGCTTTTTATCATCGCTGCGGAAACATTATCTAGGCTGCTTTTCGAGAAGGAGAAACTCGGTCTACTGAAAGGGTTCAAGATGGCCCGAAATGGAACTGCTATAAACCACCTCATGTTCGCTGATGACATAGTTCTGTTTGGGGAAGCGTCAATTCGAGAGGCCAAGGTTTTCTTAGAATGTCTTCAGACCTACTGCAATTGGTCAGGACAATCGGTTAGTGCCCAAAAATCAGCAATTCACTTCTCTCAGGGAGTATCTAGAAGGAAATCCCAAGCCATCTCACAACTGCTGGGCATGAAACAAATGGGGAGGAATGCCACCTACTTGGGATTGCCTCTCTTTAAGTCTCGCAAGAAATCAAATGACACTAAGGGAATCATTGACAAGACCCTTAAACGAGTTCAAGGCTGGAAAGCCCGTTTACTATCTAGTGCCGGGAAAACATGTCTAGTGAAATCAGTGGGTTCAACGTTATCCAATTACGTAGCCTCCTCTGATGTTATTCCCGTGTCTGCGGCCAACAAAATAGATAAAATCCTAAGAGACTTCTGGTGGGGTGATACGGAGGAGAGACGAAAAATACACACGGTAGCTTGGGAAAGGCTTTGTAGGCCAAAAGTGGTGGGAGGCCTGGGTTTCCGTTCAATTGAGGCAATGAATAAAGCCTATCTTATGAAATGGGCTTGGAGAATCCTAACTCAAGAAGACTGTCTCTGGGGACGAATTATAAATGGGAAGTATATCAAAAGTGAGAACTTCATGGAGCTGGAAGCAAAATCCACAGACTCGGCTCTTTGGAAAGCAATCCTAAAAACAAGACCTCTTCTTTGGAAGGGGATGTGTCGAAAAATTGGAGATGGGAACTCTACCTCTATCTGGTTTGACCCTTGGGTCCCTGGTGAAGTCACTCAACCAGCCCCCACTCGAAATGCCACAGATGGCATTAGCCTCGTTAGCAATTTCATCAGAAATAACCAATGGAATAGAGCCTTAATCAGAAGCTGGTTCTGCAATGAAGATGCAAAAAGAATATTGAACATATCCCTTCCTATTACTCCAAAGGAAGATGGATGGTTATGGATACCTGAACCAAATGGCATGTTTTCTGTCAAATCAGCCTACCGAATAGTTAAGAACGTGCAAGAGAGGACAGACGCGGATGAGAAGTGGCGAATAGTTTGGGGAGCCAAGATCCATAACCGTCAAAAATTGCTCTGGTGGAAAATTCTGTGTCACAGCCTTCTCACAAAGGAAAAACTTGCTCAGATATTCCCGAGTATCGACATTATGTGCCCTCTGTGCTCTGCAGCACCGGAAGACTCTTTACACCTATTCTGGGACTGTGACTTTGCCAGAGGCATCTGGTTTGGATGTAATTGGCAAATGAGAACATCTACAGTCATGATCCGGTCGTGGGATGAGTGGCTAAAATGGTTCTCGATAACCCATCATAGGCATGGCTCACAACAATTAGACTCCTTCCTAGGTGGGGCAGCCATCATATTTGAAAGCATATGGAGAGTGAGGAACAAACTCTGCCATGAAGGGAACCCAACTCCAATTTGCTTGGTGATACAGGGGATTAACCAAAGACTCAAGGAAATTGAATTGCAAAATTCCAACTTATCTGCAACCTTTCACGACTCACAAGGGTTTGCTCCTCCCCCAGGTTGGCTAATTTGTAATTCTGACATCTCAATTGGAAAATCTCAATCTGCAGGAGCATCTATATTCTTTGATGAAGACAATAGGATTGTAAAAATCGTTACTTTTCTATCAAACTATTGTGTTCCTCTCCCTGGTGAACTACATGCTATTAGCAAAGGAGCGGAATCAGCAGTTTCATTGGGCTACAAGAATGTAATATTTCTCAGTGATTCGGCGGCAGCGATCGACGCAATTCGGATTGCACGTTCAGATTGCAACAACTTACACTACAATTTGAGAGAGCTGATTCCAAGCTTTCTCACTGCAACTGATTCGTTATGCAACTGGGAGACTCATTGGATTTCCCGGAGGCATAATGGTGTGGCCCATGCTTTGGCCAAATGGGCAAATCAAACTAATACCTTTGGTACTTTTGATCTGTCCGATTTTGATGGTTCCCTGCAATCTTGGATTGCAGATGGCTGTGTAGTAGACATGCGGATGTAGTTTTTGTTTCCTTTTCTTTTCTGTTTCCTAGTTTTTCCTAGTCTTTCTCAGTTAGTTTTCCTTCCCAGTTCCTGTTTTGCTGGGGTCTGTTTTAGTTGTTTTTTTGCCTTCGTTGGTTGTTCTTGGTTTGTCCTGCTTCTTTGGCTGTTGCCAGCAATCAGAAAAAAAAAAAAAAAACTTAATCCTAGGAAAAAATAATGTGTATCTACAAACTAACCATTTACTAAATGGCTGCTTAACACTAAAAACTTACATAAACTATCTCGTGGGTAAAATGGTCATTTTCAATACTTTTCCACAAAGGCAAGTTATATTTACACCCCATAAAATTATATCTACACCCCAACAATATATTTACATTATTAACCTTTTGTAAAATGATCAAAATGTCCAAAAATTTAAAAACCAACAACATTGTTCAACAAAAAATTGCAAGGACATGAGCGGCTATGGATGATAACATCTTTCAATTTGGAGACACTGGCTTGTGAGAAGCCTAAACACGACTAAGACCCTTTGTTGATCCTTCCTTTAGTAATCTGCATCACTTAAATACTGATTGTTAAAAGGAAATTTTTTCAAAAGAAATATTATTCGTTAATAGATATTGATCGTTAAGGGTTATATTGCAATGAATTATATAATACAGATTTGTTTATTTTATTGTAAGATTTTCCTAGACATTAATGAATTTTACTTTCATAAAAAAGAAGAAAAAATCACACATACGATAATAAATTTCAATAACTCTTCAATTAAAAAAGAAAAAGAGCTTTGTTCAAAAAAATAAAAATAAAAACAGGAAAAAGAAAAGAAAAAAAAAAAGAAGAAAAGGAGAGTGACACCGTGAACGCAACGTCAAAAATTTTTCTTTCTTTCTTTCTTTTTTTTTTTTTTTTTTTAATAACCTAAAAGGAAATTTTGAAGTGTACAAATAATACCCTTTTGTAAATAAGGTGGGATATAGTTATAAAAAGTAATATTTAATGGGGTAAACTTAATAATGGGGTGTAGTTATAATTTCTGGAGTGTAAATATAATCACCCTTAAACAAAATTTCGAACTATCTATAATTAATCTTGGTACCTCTAAACAATCAAAATAATTAAGGTAGTTGTTAGAAAAACCGAACCGAACCCAACCAAACCCAATCAAACAAATGATATTAATTATATAACATTTATAAATAGAGAAAGATCATAAACTATAGTTTTGGCCTGCTTGTGGCCATTACAGATTAATTGGCCCTATTTATCTACAAAACGCTAGGGCGTTTGCATATGCTTTTGCTAAAAGATATAGCCGTCATCATGAATTTTTACAAAAATATTGTATTTAATATCAATTAACACGTTGGTCTCCCAATAAAATATAGATTAAAATGCTTAATCGCACGAGTTTTAGTCGTTTCATTTGGAGTCTAGTTCAGCAAGACTTAGATAACATGGATAAATAATTATTATTTATACTAGTATATTGTTACTTGCGATGTACGTATGCTATGTTTTATATTAAGTATTATATTATGAGTTCGGAAGGAAATAAATGAATAAAAAATAAATAATATTTAATTTAAAGAGATTTGAATAATAAATTTAAATTAAACTTTTATGTCCAGTAAAAACATATTGAAAACAATAATAATAAGGTTATAATATATGTTGCATTTGACCTAGAAAAATAAATATTACAAAATTAAGAATAAGCAAAGCGATTCTGATGAATGGGTTAATCGTAAAGATTGTTCAATTTTTTGGTTTAATTATTGGGTTTATTTTGTATGAATAAAAAAATTTCAAAAATTGTAGTTTGTTAGAGAGATATGTAAGTTAATCGTAAATATTTTTTAATTTTTTTGGTTTAATTATTGGGTTTATTTTTGAAATTTGAATTTAGCCGTGTAAAAAAATTTCAAAAATGTAGGATTTGTTAGAGAGATATGTGGGTAAGATATTTATTTTAATTTAAAAAAAGATTGTTTAATTTTTTGGGTTTATTTATTTTTAACGTTTAACGTTAATACTCTGTTAAGTTAATCGTGTAAGGCTAAATAAAAAAAAGAATCGTTAAACCAAGAATCGTTAAACCAAAAATTGCCGTTAGATAGACACTTTTAATATATAAAGATATCTCATTATTAGTTTATTAATTCATGTTGTATTTGATTTTGACCAACATATATTTGGCCGCCAACTAATTTGTCCTATCTGATTAGCCCTGATTAATAAGACTATAAAGTCATATTTATTTTTTGCTAACTAATTAACTAAAGTCATATTTTAGTGGCACAGAAACTAGCATTGCTTTTAGTGAATGTGCAAGTTGTAGAGGAGAGAAGCTTTAATGTAGTTGCTAAGAAACTAATCAGAGAGACAATAAATATAACTTATTACAAAAATTAAGTAGATTAACAATGAATGAAAAAAAAGGTTCGCCGCCATGAGATTGAGAAATTATATATACATATATATAGGGATACGATTTTGTCCCGTGAGGTACTTTTACAGAATGTATTCCGTGGTACATGTATTAGATGAGTCTCAGGGTACGTTACTATTTTTTTAACCTTAATTACCCCTAAATCAATCTCAACCATCAGATTAAATAACTCTCTCATCTAACGGCTGTCGTACATCACAGAATACATTTTGTGAAAGTACAATCACGGAAAAAAATCATGTCCCTATATATATAAACTAATGAAGATGCGTCAGAGACACATAACCTTAATTATATTTCTTATATTACTACAAAACAAGTCTATAGAGGTACTTTTTTCAGCATAATAATAAATAACCCATGCCATAGGGTTGGAAATTTTTAGAATGAAATTTTACGCTACTTATGGCGTCGGTTACTTCCAAATAACCGACGCCAAAAGGGTTTATAACCCTAGCCCAACCTTTCATCTTCCTCATTCGACCAACCAACCCAGAAACTCCCAAACCAGAGAAACCCCAAACCCTCTCGCCAACCACCACAAAAAAATCACCCTCATTTCACTATTTTTTTCACCATTTTAGCTCATTTTTGTTTCTAAATCTTCTATTTTTCATACCTAAAACTATATACCTGAAAAGAATATATTTTTCCTCATTTTTTAGGATAAACCAAAAGTAAAGGTAGTGGTTGTGGTGGTTATACCTCCGGCCACCGTTTTTAGTGGAGAAAACATTGTTTCTCAACGCCTATTAAGGTATAAATCTAATTTCTACTAATTTTAGTAATGTACATTGCTTTATTTTTTATTTTATAAATTTTTTAGGGTTTTTCTATATTATTAAATATGTATTATGTTGTATTGAATATGTATTGTGTGTGTATACATTGTGAATGAGAAATGTGATATAGAAGAGTATATATGTATGTATTTTGTGTTGTATTAAATATGTATTGTGTGTATATATATATTGTGAATGAGAAATGTAATATAGGAGAGTATTTTATATATTGTATATGTATATATTGAGTACTTTAAACTAATAGTTTTGTTAAATATTGTGAATGAGAATGAAATTGGAAAGTATTAAAATAAAAGTTTAGAAATTAATTTCTAAAAAATGAGTTTAGAAACAAAAGTTTAGAAATTAACTCTATTTTGTATCATTTTTTTATATTTTTAATTTTATTCATGTGTTTTTATTTTTTTAGTAGCTAGTAAATAGTTAGTTACAACTATTTAACAAGTTACTAATTTTCATTCATATTTATGTGTTTTTATTACTAAATAGTTACTCATTAGAAACTAGTTAGTAATAAATAAACTAGTTAGTAACTAGTTACTCATAAATTATATAACTAGTAAGTAGCTAAATAAAAAAATTGGTAATTTTGTAGTATTTCTTTATGTTGTAGGTTGTGAGGTCAATTTGCAAGGATCTGACTTATTTGGGTGTTGATCGGTTTCTAGGTAGCTCGATGTATACGTTTACTAACTTTTATTATAAATTAATTATGAATGCTTAGTAGAGTTTGAATATCTTAAATATTCATCTGTAGTGAAGTAGGTTCTGCAATATATTATACTATATCGGATCGATGGGTGGAATAATATGCATGTTAGATGAGTTTGAATATCTTAAATATTAATATTCATCCGTAGTGAAGTAGGTTCTGTGAATACATGTACTGTAGTCAGATGGGTGGTAAACTTTTATATTGCTAAATGTTGTTATGATTATTTAATATTGTTTTGAATTGTGTTTTGTTGTTACTAATAGGTTTGAATTTTTTGGAAATGTTCAATTATAACCGTTATGCTGTTGAAATTTCGGTAGAATTAGGATAATATTTTATTTTAGTTTCTCTTAAACTTAGTTGTTAAGATTTTATCAGAAGTGACTTTATCGGAAGTCAAGTACATAATTTTTGGTATAAGGTATGTTTTCTTTAACTTACTTTTATAAGAATATTTTTTATATATATATATATTTAGATAATCCTTAAATACTTAGAGTAATTTTAGAATAATATTAATACATAGGATAGATATTGTTGAGTGTTAAAGATAGATATAGTAAGCTAAAAAAAAATACAAAAATGGTCTATTGGGATAATAATAGTGTAATACATTTGCTTAGAGTAAAGGTTTTTTTTTTTTTTTTAAAAAGTAAATGTATAAAGATATTAAATTACATCAAAATTAAAATATTACACATTATTTTTATTCAATATACTAATTATTATACAAAACATAACTTAAAAAATTATAAAAATAATAATAATATACTAGAAAAATACAAACTCATATTATAAAATTTAAATGTACAAAAATATTAAATTACATAAAAATTAAAATATTACACATTATTTATTTAATAAACTAATTATTATACAAAACATAACTTAAAAAATTATAAAAGTAATACTAATATACTAGAAAAATAGAAACTCATATTATAAAATTTAAATGTGTAAAAATATTAAGTTACATGAAAATTAAAATATTACACATTATTTATTATTCAATATACCAATTATTATAAAAAAAACATAACTTAAAAAATTATAAAAATGATACTGAAATACTAGAAAAATACAAACACATATTATAAAGTATAAAATATTAATAAAAAAATACCTAATATACAAACACTTAGAGCAATATAAATGTGTATTTATTTGCTTTTAAATTTAATTTTATTTATGCTTTAATTTAATTTAATTAACAATAAAAAAATAAATCTAGATTTTTAATAAAATTTTAAAAAAATTATATTAATTAAAGCTGAAAAAAAATTATAGGAAACCCCTATGGAGTCGGTCATTTTATAAAAACTGACTCCATAGGGTCCCTATGGCCTCAATTATTTCAGAATAACCGATGCCGTAGGGTTCTTATGGCGACGGTTATTTCATACCCCTTTAGCGTCACCAAGATCAGCGTCGGTAGCGAATTTCGCCAAAACTGACGCTGAACGGCCTTAAAAACCGCCTCCAAAGCCCATATTTGTAGTATATTTTTATCAGTTACATTTAAGTAAGAACAGTGTAATACCTATTCTTATTAAAGTGTATCATCTGCCATGCTGTTAAAATGTAAGCCCGTGATTTTTTTTCTATCATAATGTACAAATAAAATAACACAAAAATATATAATATGTAAGGTTACGTTTGGTGTTCGATGTATAATGGAGAATATACTGGAATCAAAACCGCTATTATAATCTTCGATTTTCTTTTAAAAGTGATGTAATGAAATTACAACGTAATGGTGATTACATTATGTAATGATATCTTTATTATATTGGAGAAGCCATGTAATGAGAATTATATCATAAATATTAAATAAAATAAAAGTAAAATGAATCGAATACTTTTTTTTATATAAGAATAAAAATTAAAATATAGATAATTTTGTGAATTTATCACTTATTCTAATATTTATTCCAACAGAAAACAAACATCGTAATTAATTTTCATTATCAGACTTATTATAATTTTCTACACTATTATTTACTAATAAAAAAATAAGAAAAAAAATTAGCAAACAAAATTAAAAAAACCAAAGAGAAAAAGGATAGGTAAAAAAATGTACAAATGATTAAAAAAATATATATTTTTTCACAAAAAATAGTACATGAGATGATAGAGATTTTTTTATTAAAAAAAAAAAAGAAAAATAATTTAAAAAAATGGTCAACAAAATTGAAAAGAACAAACACATGACCAAAAATATAGGTAAAAAAGTACATAAAAAACTAAAAAAACAATATTTCTTCTAGAAAAAATAGAGTAAACAAAAACTTAAAAAAATGTGAATTTTTTTTAAGAAAAAGATATATATTGCTTCGAGGTGATATCATCTACATAAGTATCACAATTTTCATAAAGTGAAGTATTTGAGTTTTGTTTGGATGTTATTTTGATAAGCATTCAACATCTCACAGCAAGAACCTTGTAGCTACCCGTAATGTAATTAAGGACCTTGTTGCTACTCATAGTATAAAAATTTTGCATTGTCTCGTATTACACAACAGTGATGAATCATTTTATATAAGACAGCAGTAATGAATCACCTTGTAATAAATAGTAGTGATGAATCACCTCATAATATACAACAGTGATAAATCACCTCGTAATACACATCAGTGATAAAATATTCTAACATACTTTTTATCCAATTTTTTTATTTTTCTCGAGTATAAAAAGTGGGATAAAATGTCTCATTTCTTGTAATTTGGAGACCAAATTTTCGATGGTAGAAGTACGTTGCCATTAAAAGTGAGAACTGTAAAAAGTGTGAGACAAGATCAGGAGATATTTTGTAAATTGTTAATAGTTATAAGTATAAAAGTTTACATACAGGTGTAAATGTATTTTGATAATAAAAGTTAGCTTTTTATATATTTTTAATGTAAAATATTCAGAAATATATACAATATTTTGTTTTTAGGATATATAATTCCAAACCTTGTATTTTGATTAATTATTAACTTAAACACTACAATATTTTAAATTAATTATGTTGGACTTAATGTTTTATATAAGAAATTATAATTAGAACTCTTAGATAAATACTTAAATGTAACCAAGGTACCTTTACTTAATTTTGAAACACAAACAGTCCTTATAATTGTTTGGGAGAGAGCAAATTATTAACCAACAACTGGAGATAAAGTGCGCAAAGTGAAAAATGTGAAAGTATTTTAAGAGATACACATTACATATATATTTTTTGAATAAAATTTTTTAATATATTGATAAAATTGAATTATATATAAAGGGAAATTTTTAATTTCGTGGTTGTTTTGGTAAAACTTTACAAAATACAACACTTTTTTGAAAAAAAAAAAAATTTATGGGAAAAAATTAAAAAAAAAAATTAAAAAATTAAAATATATATAAAAAAATAATTTAGGATAATCAGTTACTTTAAGGTAATCAATTAACTTTTTCTAAAAAAAAAAAAAAAGGTAATCAATTAACTTATACTATTTTTTATATTTTTTAATTTTGGTCATTAAATAATTTTTTTTTTCAAGAAAAGAACCATGCATATTTTGCATGTATAAAAGTCCATAAAATGTATCATTTCCACACGATTAAAAAAAGAAGAAACAATAGGGAATAAAAAAGCTTAAAAATAAAAACAATAAAAATGTAAAATACCGGGAGATTTCTCAGTAAGTACCACCTACCCAATAAGTAAATAAAAGGAAAGTTTAAAGTTAGTGTGTGAGATATAATTAATAAGAATATGTCCACAAGTGGAGAAAAAACTACATTTTTAAATAATGTATTATATTTTTGAAAAGTAGCTGCCATTAGCGATCGAGCAAAATATATAATTACTAAGTCAAATTAAGACTTGATATAAAGTTTTTATTCAACGGTGTCTCAGGTCTAAAAGATAAATTATTCTAATCTAATCGATACCGCGTACCTGTAAATCATTTTTTAATACTAATCATCCACACGAACCCCTTTTATGTATAAATACCCAAACCCCCTGATCATCACTACATACCCTATTCTTCTCTTAATCCTTTTCTCTTCTTTTACCCTTTTCTTGATCAAGATTATATACCAAAAAAAATATATACATTAAATTAAAAAAAAATGGATATTTCCTTGAGTTACACGAATCTGAAGACAGTAACAATAAGAGCACCCATGATCATGATGCCAAAGAAAGTGGCTAGTGTACTAAATTTGAAGGTGAAGAAAAATAATACCATTTCATGCAGATCTAATCAGTATTTTGAGACAATGCAAGAGAATAATAAAAAGGTCAACTTTTATGAGTTGCTTTCTCTAGAGACTAAGAATGTGGAGTTGGGAGACATTAAAAAGGCTTACAGGAGTATGGCACTTCAGTACCACCCTGATGTTTGCCCTGACCCCTCGGCCACCACACGATTTGTTGAGCTTCAGAAAGCCTACGAGACACTTTCTGACCCTGTTTTGCGTCGAATGTATGATCACGAGTTGAGTTTGGCTCTGTCTCATGATCATAATGACTTAGGGTTTGGGTTTGGAGTAGAAGGAATGAGAAGATCGTCACCCTCGTCTATGTTTACTAAGCAAGTTTGGGAAAACCAATTGCGTGGATTGAAGAGAAAGTCTCAAATTCGGATGAAGAAGAGAAAGTGTTAATTATTTTGACTAATTTATTATTATTATTAATTTGATAATTGATAATTGATAATTAAATACATATGCTTATAAATTTATAGTATATGATATTTAATTATGCCACAATATTCTTTGTATTCATCGAAGTTCATAAATATTATTATGATACTTTTCTTAATTCTAATGATAATTGATCACTCTATTCGTTTCTAATAAATATAATAACGCTTATAAATATGTGTGACTCAATAAATTATAATTCTCTTAAACATTAAGTTGTTTGAAATTTTGACCATATACCAACTGATCAAGTATATTAAGTTTCTGCATTGGAATTAATACATATGAATTGTGATCCTGTAAAAGGGTAAGAAGATATCATATATCAGATGTGGATTGTTTGTATAGCTATTGCCCGTATTGTGTAGTGTGTACATATTCGTACGTACAAACATAATATTGGAGAAAGCTTATAGTTGTTTTAATTAACATTTTTTTTGTGGATTGGATGTTTTACTTTACTTTGGTTTTGAAGTTGTATGTTTAATTAACGCGTTGACACTGGGCATTACTTGATTAATTAAACGCGAAGCCGGCTTTGGATTAACGTCTTATATATTTTATTGTTATTATTTTTCTAAAAAAAAGCTTGAGTTAAGAGTACACAATATATTAAAGGGCTGCTAAAAGGGAACGACTGCTTTTAAACCATCGATATCCAAACTTATTGTCATATTAATTAATAGATTATCCTATTTTGTATATAGGGTTTCCCATAAGTATGGGCTGTCTTAAATTATAAGTATACTGCATTTTCAAATAATTATGTTACCCCATCGTTCATAACGATATGTATATATGCATTTCTAAGCTCATGACTAGCGCACCTAAAGTAACTCAATATAAACAAATCGTTGTCTCACCTCAACTCAAACTCTTCTCTGCATTATCCTATTACACAAAAGCATGTTTGCAACGTTGATTATATAGGCATGGAACAACAGAATGGGAAGTAAAGAAAAGCACAGCAACCATGTGTGCCAGAGCAGAATGTATTTATAGAGGGAAAAATAAGAATACACGTAATAATGAGAAAAGAAAACAATAATAAAGAAAGAGTAATTGAAGAAACTAATACTAACCAAATTAACAAATTAATTCATATACTAGCCTTAACAAGGCATGTTTTGAAATATATGTCTAAATAACCCTTACCTCATTTCAATAAGTCCTAATCATAAATAGATCATAATAAAAAATAAACGCAAAATAGAAACTCCTGTATATATGTACCCTTTCTTCAAAGAGCGCTGTCCTTAAAGATTCAAGTAGGAGATCTCCAGTTGCAGCCAAGGAAATATTAGGTACAAAATCACATCAAAGAAATTTGTGTTATTCTTATTGGCGAATTATTATTTATATAAGCAGGAAATGATTTTTATTGTATGATAAAGTGTTTAACAAGACAAATGTATTTCATTATTCCACAGTATAATGCATTTCTAACTCAGAGTTATCATACAGAAGTACTAGAAACATTTTTTTTCTTGCTCTATTCTTTCTTATGTAGATAATGATCATTAATGCTTCGAACATATATAACAACAATTAATTAAGATCTCCCCTTGCTTTATTTTATTACAATTATACCCTTCTCCTAATCACGCTAACATAGTTAATAGTATCTTTGTATTCTGTTTTTTTTTTGTAAGTGCGAAGTAAGCGAAGGAATACAGGTTACAAAAACATGTGAAAACAAAATAAAATAGAATCGATTAATTCCTTGTTTTGTTCGACATTAAACCAATAAGAAACCAAAGTTTACGAAGTAAACAAAGTTGTTTAAGATATATATCGAATGTAGACATGCAAGAAAGCAAGAGCTCATATTATATATGTCTGTAATTGACCTGAAAGGATTAAGAAAAATATAAAATTAAAGAGATTGATCGATGTGCCTTAATTGGGGATACAAATTCAGGAAGGGAAAGAATGGTGGGTCATCAAATAATAAAGAAATTAATAGCAACAGTAGTGAAGAGGATACTCGAGGATTGCTAGTTGATGAAATAGAAAGATACAATGAAAAGCAGCAGGAGACGACTGAGTTATTATTGGCTGTAAATAATAATGATCAACCAGATTATTCCTCAAATCCCTCCAAATCCAACCATTAATAATGTATGTTTAAAATTTTAATGAAATTAATTTGCATAATCAATTAAGTGTCCACTATATTGATTTTCTCGTTCATTTCAGTTTCCATTAAGTCAAAATGAAGATTATTAAATAGCTTAATCGAAGATATGCATTACACATGTACATGCATATGATCTTTTTTATAAGGACACAAATATGGTCTTCGGCTCTAGCGATTAAGAAATAAAAGGAAGAAAGTGATTTTTATTTATTGATATTAAAGAAATGTTACAGCTGAGCTTATATATAGTAGTTTCTTACAAAAATAAACCAGTAACTAACATCAAGAAAGCAATTAACTAAATAACAACAGCACAACTAACTAGTAACAATAACTAACAAGTAATTAGCTTAAGTAACTCTGTTCCTTAACATCGGCCACATCACCTTCATGACCACTAAATGTTGCCTGCCAAACTTTCTCTCTCTCTCTCTTTTTTTTTTCTAAGATAGAAACATATTTGGGATCTAATGTTGTTCAAAACAATAAAAAAAAACTAACGTGACACCTCAACTAAATTAACCAAAAACCAAACTAATACAAATACAAAAATCATAGCAGACCCTTTTTTATCAAACTAAGAAAAAAAGTCAAACCTGACAAATGTTTATGTCTCCAAACTATACAAAAAAACTGTAAATTTTAGTGAAAACTTTTTAATTACAACATATTTTTTTATTTTTGACTAAATGTGACTTTCAGTCACAATTAAATGTTACTTATGACTAAAACATAATATTTAGTTACAAGTTGTCACTAATTTAGTTTTGGTAACAACAAGTATTGTGACTAAAAATTTATTTAGTCACAATAAATTATAATTTTTAACCATAAACCTTTTAGTAACAACATAGGAATAATAATTTATAATTAGTCACAGTTTTTTAACTTTTAGTCACAAATTTTGTTATGACTAAAAATAAGATTTTTTATAATCCCAACTATGCATGATTACACTCATTTATTAACATTTAGTAATTTTTTTTAAAGACCTCTAGTATTATTAATTTTAATAACTTTATTTTTTCTGTAAACAATTGTATTCCTTTTTTTTTTTTATGGAACTATTACATAGAAAATATAAATTGATATTTTATTTACAAAAATACCTCTATAAGGTGTCGACAATATTTATACCTTTTATATAATTTTAATTACCAAAATACCACTTACACTATCACTTACACAATCAGACAATAGTTGCAGGATGGTTGTTGCGTGGTTGCGCGGCGGTTGCATCAGACGAAGGTTTCAATAAGACGATGGTTGCAGCGTGGTTGCTGGGTGGTTGGCCGAAGGTTGCATCAGGCAAAAGTTTCAATCAGACGAAAGTTTCTGGGTGGTAATTGGCTGAAGGTTGTAGCAGGCGGAGGTTTCAATCAGACGAAATAACTATTAGCAAAATATTTATGCAGCTGTAATGCACCTGTTGTAAAACATTAAAAATTAAAACAGTGTTTCCACGTAACTCTATCTACATGTCTCTTTATGATTTAATATGAACAAATTTACCATTTGAAATTTGGAAAACAACGAAAATACACTAGGATAATAAATTTTATAATATTGATGTAATTTTTTTTGGATTATACTTGAGTTGGATTGTTTGGGAACTCCAGATAAACTTTTTAAGATCTGCCTTTTCATGGATTTGAAATTCAAGTCAAGACATTAGTTTTATGCTAATTAAACTGGATTTTCAGTTGCATTTTAGTTTCGTAGTAGTTTTTCTATACTTTTTTTATGAATTCGTAACAGCCCCTATATTAATTGATTTTAGTCGTCTTCTCAGGTGAAGTTGCCAGAATTGATGATAGTTCTCTTTCTGGTTGAATTTTTATTTCAGTTGCGTTGGGTTGCTGCGTGGTTGCGCGATAAATACCCAGAAAGCATGGATCGTGAGTTGAAGGTGTGTGTAAGTGGTATATGTGTAATTTTTTTATTTGAGTTATATATTTGTTTATTTGGCCAGCTAGAAATATTTTTGTAATAATATTACTTTTTTTCGGTAAAAATTGAAAAAAGCCTTTTTTTTTATTAGTAACTGTTGTTTTATAGTGATTTTTAATATTTAAAATAATTTTATATACTTTACAATTAATATTAATTATGTTAATTATATATTAAGTAATTTATTAATTAATTAGTTGATTATCAACTATTAATGATTAGTAATTACTTTTCTTTTTTCTTTTATTTATTTTTTTAATAAAATTTATATACTAAATATGTATATTACGTGTCAAGGTACTTCTTAAATTTATTTTAAAATATATATAATTAAATGTCACAAGTAATTTTATAATAAATAATATTTAATTTAGATTAATTTTATATAATATTATTAACGCAGATTTTTGTTAACTAAAATTAAATAGCATTTCAATAATAAGAATTCTCCAAAAATTAATAAATAATAAAATATATATAATAACTAGTTATTTTTATGTAGTTTTGCAGTTAAAATCTACATACTACACGAGTTCTTATTAGGGATATTTTTAGAGTACAGAGTACAATATCTGATATTGAATAATAATGATTCTTTCTCAAATTTTTCGTCAATCTTTCCATGAAATCTGCCCCTATTTATAGGAGTATAGGTTGGCAGTTATTCTTTTTGGGATAGATTTAAATATAAGTATTGTAAATGAGACGTGGACAATCCCCACGTTTTATTTAAATCACGCGTGAGATAATACTAAATAATTACCCAACCATTCTTTAGTTTTATCCTTTAAATGGTTATTGTTGATGTGGAAGGTTACATCTTCTCTAATTCGAGCTATCTTTCTTGTCCACATTTTGATAAGAAAAAACACTAAGTGTTGGAAAGATTTCCATCTCGCTATGTCCTCTTTGTGGTTTTTATAATACGAGGTGATCTGCTCGCTATATGTAATACAAGGAAGTTTATGTTGGTATTGTTCGGTTTTGTACCCTAAATAAAACTCATTTCAATATAATCAGATTTACTAATTAATGAAAGATCAGAATTCATTTTATGTTGCATGGTTCACATGTTTATTTCATGATTATATTCAATGTATAAATTCTATTAAGTCCAGAGCATATATAAATATATATTTGTTCATGATTATAGTGTCGTCACCACAGTAGAATATAATCATGATTATATGTTCAAAAGTTTAATTTCCATGATTTGTCAGTTCACTGGATTTAGACTGACATGATAATCGGTGATAAGGTATACTTACACCTTGAATAAGTGTTATGTCCTTTCTAGGACATTGGCAAAGTTTATCAGTATCGGATGTATGGAGTATACATTGGAAGGAACTGATATTGATCTTGGATAAAGATATCATAAACTTACCGTTATATCTTTCTAAGTCAATATATCAATGGTTGATCTAAGGTCTATGGATCTTAATTCTTGTTATGGTTAGGTTCAACTTAGTTGTATTATTTATGTTCTTCAAGTTGTTCGTGGATGCTAACCTATGGTTCTGGGGGATATTTACATCTTAGGAATATGGTAGTTTAATTGAGTGGGAGCGTTGATCATAGATATGGAATCTATAGCTTCTATAATTATTTAGAAGTGAAACAATGATTTCCTTCAAGCTTGGCTGAATAGAGATAAATGATTGAGATCTCATTTCAGTAATTATATTAGTTTACTGAAATATCATTTATAGATAGCTAAGTGTTTTAAGGATAAAATACATTGAAGGGTAGAACAGTCAATTTGTCCCTATTCAGTGTAGATCATCTATCTTTGACAATTAGGATTGTAATAATGGATAATCATTACTATTTAGGTCCAATTAGTATTGAGCTTATTCAATGAATAACAATTATTTAATGAAAGGTTAAATTCCTTTCCTTTGGGCCTTGTGTGAGAGAATTCGGAGGTTATTAGTAGTGGGTACGACATATTAAACACAGCACTCCCTCACATGAACAACCCATTGTGAAGGTCCATTTGCCTTATTTAAATAATTGTGTTAGGTTGATTATTCTAGTTTAACCTAATTAAAATTGAATTAGGAATGTAATTAATTTTGAAATAAATGAAATTATTTTAAAATTAATTTAGAAAAACATACTTAGTTTAAAGAAAAGATTCTAGATAGTGATTTCTAATAACTAATTTATATTTTCTAATATTTAATTAAGTAGAAAAATATATTTAAGTTAAAATTTAATTTGTTAATTAGTTTTAGACTAACTTAAATTGGGATTTTTTCTTAGAACTTAATTTTGAATTAATAATTAAGTTGATTTTATTCAAGATACTTAATTATTTGTTTCTATTTCATGAATTTTAATTAAATTAAAAAATATAATTAAGTTGAAAATTAAGTTGTTAATTAATTTTTAACAAACTTAAATTAGAATAATTTCTTAGATATTAAATTAGAATTAATAATTAAGTTAATTTTATTCTAGACACTTAATTATTTCTATTTTAAAGAATTTAATTAAATAGAAAATTATATTTAAGTTGGAAATTCTTCGATTTAAGATCAACATAAATTAGAATAATTTTCAGAATATATTTTATTTTTCACTTAAATTTCGAATTGCATTAGTTTTAATGGAGATATTTCAGAATTTTTCGAATTTTGAAAATTAGATTAAGTTCAAAATTAATTTTAATTAACTTTATATTAACTTAAATCAAGTAATTTTTATTAATGATTTATTAAAATAAATAGACTAAAATATATAATATTTTAATTAGAAAATCAGTAATTAGTTTATGAATTATCTAGATAGATAATTTTTAGGAAGACTTTTGGTATTTTTCTAAATATATTTAATAAAATTAGAAAATTAATATTTAAGTTGATTTTATTCTACACACTTAAATATTTGATATATTTCTTACGAGATTTTATTAAATAGGAAAATTATATTTATGTTGAAAATTAATTTATTTAATTTTTGACCAACATAAATTAGCATAATTTTTTCAGTTTTATTTTATTTTATTTTAAGTGAATTTTGAAAATATATTTTTAAAATACATTGGATTTCGAATTTTGTTTTATATATTTATAGAAATTTAAATTTGAGTAGAAAATTAATTATTTAATTAATTTTAAACAAACTTAAATTAAGTAATTTTCATAATATTTATTGGCAAATTTATACTAAGGATGGAAAATAAATTCTATTTTTTAGATCTTCCTAGGGTATAATTTTATAAATATTAAATTAAAATTTATATTTAGAGTTATCTAAATTAGTAATTTTAATTAAATAAATTTATATATATTAAAATAAATAGATTAAAATAAGTATCAAATAAAAAAATACAACTCTTTAAAATAATAAGCTTTAGTTATTGTTATCCCAAATTTTGCACTCTGACGTGGCATCACGAGAATGGTGACACGTGGAGTCCACTTGGAGCACCTGCTCGGGAAGATAGGCCGAGCAGGATACCTCGCTGGCACATTCAGAATAAGATATTCAGCGATCCGTGCAGAGCAATCAGCACTTAGCGAATTCAGCCTTCGCATCATGAGTCATTAGCTCAATCCCTATAACTTAGGGATCAATTTATGTGGATACGGCACACACACGATCTCACTATCAGTGTACTCAGCCTCAATCCCACGATCCTTGCATTCAGCATTGATCCCACGATCTTTCTGTTTATGCGCATTGTAACGAGAGAGGAAACTCTTCCTCCTCAAGTTTCCCAGCCCTAGAAATAGTGATACATGTTCACTGGGCAAGGGGACTGAGAGATTGAAAGTCGATACACAGCTAAGCTAAGACTATATTATTATCTACGAATTATATATTCACAGATATTGTTGTAAGAGCTATAAGAAAAGAAATCTTCTTCCTTGTTCTTAAGTCAATATAAATAACGAGGATTAGGCTATTATCGAACTGCTCGGGGCTGAACCTCTATAAAATTTTTGTTTCTTATAATTGTTTTATTGTATATCTGATACTACATATCGTTTGTCACTTATAAAATAGACTCATTGTCGTTGGCTAAAAGCGAAATCAACATTTTGGTGCTTTCATTGAGAGCAAGATCACAAATCGCTCTTTATTCGACACTCAATAGCCAACACGATGGTGCGAACTCGTAGAGGCCTGTCTGACCCAGCAAATTCACAGACGCTGGATTCGGCATTACAAAACCCAGGACTGTCAATCCCGGACAGACGGGAAGCGTGGTGAATTGTGAAACAGCTCCTGTTAGTGGAGTTACGTCTGGTGTGCAAGAGACTGGGAATAACAGTTCAGCACACAACCAGGGCATCCATAACACGACTGTTCCACCTAGAACCAACGCTCAGACGACCATCGGAGATGCAACCAAATTACAAAATCTCCGTGACGCGCTCGGACTCATGCAGAGTCATAGCAACACCCTGCGTCATGATCAGGATGAACTGCGTGCTGCAGTAAATCTCGCATTTGACGAACAAAGGCATATGTTCGCTGAATGGAGAGATAAAGTGATGGAGGCATTAAGGGCTCACCATGCAGAGATCGAAGATCGTAGTCGGCAAGCCACCGTGCTGATACGAAGAGCTTACCAACTTGTAGGTTAGCAAACGCCGAACGTCATTCTTGTGGGAGAAACGGAAGATGACCCGACGATGAATACTTCCCAAACAACTAATGGTCAGCCGCCCAATCCCCGGTTACGAGTTCCGCTCGTGGGCCAAGTTGTAGGCGGGCATACCTTGTCCGAGAATTCATTAGGAGGAGCCATACCTGACGGTTCCAACCACGCTAATGGCGCTATTCCGCCTGTCAACCAAGCAAATCAATCGCTGAGGCAACCAGGCTCTTCTGTGTTCGATAGGTTGGGAACAACCCATGACCTAAGGAACACTACTACAATTTGGCCTTTTAGTGACACTATTTAGTGACACACATAAATATGTGTGTCACTAAAGATAGGGGTTATTTTTAGTGACATGCACAATTAGACTCTAAATATTCAGTGTTAGTCTCTTATAATGTGTGTCACTAAAAATATGGAGAGTCACTAAAGAGTAAAATCTAAATTTTTTTAATTTTTATTAATTTAAAAAATACTGATCTATAGTGACGCGCTAGGTGCGATTGGATAAATATATCCTGACACACTTAGCGTGTCACTATATCACAATCCTAATTTTTTTTTAAAAAAAAAGTATGTATAATTAATTAATTAATAAGTAAATAAAAAAAATATATATGTTAATATTAGATAACCAATACGTTTTGAAAAAAAAAAATTATTAATTATACATATTTATTTAAATAAAAAAGTTATCTCAGCAAAAAAAAAAATAAATAAAAAAAATATTATTAACTAAATATATAAATGTGATAAAGAAAACCCTAATTTCTTCCTTATCTATCTCTCTGTCGCCTCTCTCTCTTCCCCTTTTCTCTCTACTGTACGTGTTCAGCATTCTGCACAATGTGCACATTACCATCGATCACAGCTACCCTCTCAACCTTCGAATGGGTTCATCGTCGGACAAAGAAAATCCCAAAATCCCGACTCCTTCGTTCTCTCTCTTGTCTCCGATGTCTGCTCCGCCGGTCAAAGAGTTTGGATGAGCTTCTCTAGCATGGAAACAAGATAAGCTTCTTCACCATCCATCTCTTTAATCCTCTTTCTACATATCTCCATTTCTTTATCATATTTTTTTTTTATTTCTGGGTTTTTATTGTTGGATTTCATATTGATATTATTAATGTAAGGAGTCAGATTAGAAGATGGGTGGCGATTGGTGTTTGATATTGACGTTCTGGGTTTGACGAGCTGGGTATTGTTCGACTGGCTTTGGGTTCGACGGGATTGGTTCTGAAATTTGGCCACTAAGGGGTTTTATCAAGAAACAATTTGAAAATGGTAGAATTAATATTCTTATTATTTGAAGTAATCGATGTGATCATTTTATCGTAAGCTAAACGACTTGTTTACTTGATCGATAGGTGCAGGTGAGTGAATCATATGGATTAAAATTTCCAAGGGAATTTGCACTTCTCTTAAAGCAGTTGCTGTATTTTGACTGGTACACCCGATTACTGGCACCAAACTTAAACATGCTCCAGGACCAGAGGATTTCTATCGCTTCAAGAATATGATTTTTTTTGTTTAGGTTTTATTTTTGGGTCGTGAAGTTCGTGGTTCGACGGGCTTGAAGTTTGTAATACAAGAATTTGATTTTTTTTGTTTAGGTTTTATTTTTCAAAATGTGTTCTGTTTATTTTTAGATTTTGTATACATTTTCTATGTGGTTCAAATTGTCCTGAGTATTATGTTTGTGTAATATACATTTCAGTTTAATTTTTTTTGTTGATTCATTTGAACATGCAATTCAGATTATTGTATTAGTAATTTTAATTCCGAAAAAAAATATAATTTATATATTATTGTGATTTATTTTTTTATCAAATAAATATTATTTTTATTTTTATAAAAAATAAAATAAAATAAAAAATCTGATAATATTTTTATTTCTTGAAAATAAAAATATAGATATAGTGACACTCTATATATGTAGCTATTATTTTTACCGTCTGACAATGTGTGACTCTAAACGTTTATAGTGACATGCAATAAATGACTGTAAAAGGGTTTAGTGACACGCTGTGGAGTGTCACTAGAAACTTCTTTTCCAGTCACCCTCATTAGTGACGCGCAGTGAAGTGTCACTAAAGAGTTTTAGAGTTACTCAACATGGGTCACTGAAACCCATTTTTCTAGTAGTGGAACGATCTAAACAGAAGAAGGGGAACAAACGAGCAGAATATTACAACGATCATGCAGCCTTGAGCCCATATTCAAATCCCCGCTCAAGAAAGATGCTGACGAAATCCAAGTTGACCAGAATGCCGAGCAGGTCAGTCCAGCCGTACAGGCCCAGCTTAACGAGTTGAAAAATATGTTTCATGGCATGGCCGGACAGCGTAACAATGATCTTGAGTTAGACCGTGCTCGCGGAACTCCCTTCTCACCAGAGATCAATCTCCTGCCACTGCCTCACAAGTTCAAAATGCCAACGTGGAAGATGTATTCTGGGAGGGAAGATCCTCTTTCCCATCTCAAGTACTTTGAGATGCAAATAGATTTACAAGGAGTACAAGAGGATGTATGCCGCACATCAATGGTATTTCAAGTTGGCTCCTAGAAAGTTTAGTTCATGGAAAACTTTTTCTTCGAAATTTCATGCGCAATTCTCTTCCTCATGTCAGCTCCCATTGCATTTGGGAGATTCGGTCGAAGTAAAGCAACGACCAGGCGAGCCACTCCGGGCATACATCAGTAGATTCATGACGGAAGCGACCAAAGTTTCGCGGGTAACCGAGGATGGAAAGTTATCCGCGATACTGGGGGGCATTGAAGTCCTTGGTGAACTATGGAAGGACATAAGGAAGAACGGGCAGGTAGACTCAATGAGTGATTTCCTTGACCGAGGCAAAGGCTTCATCAAGCTCGAAGAAGCCATTCAACGAGCAGAAGGTGAGCAAAAGCCGGGCAAAACGAAGGCTCCTTCCACTGGAACATCCGCCCAACTTCCCAATTATTCCAACAATTCAAGTGGCAAGCGTTCAAGCAATAACCACAAACAAGGAAATGGGAAAGAAAGGAAAGTTCACCGATAAATCTGGATAGACTCCCCGTGATCATGCCAAACACACTACATTCACTATTCTAAGTGAAGATATAGAGAGTGTGTATATGGCAACTCAGTCATTAATTCTGTACAAGAAGCCCGAGCCCATGAAGAAAGATACCAACAAAAGGAACATGAAGAAATTTTGTCAGTTCCACGGAGACTACGGCCACGACACGAACGAATGTTACAATCTGAAGCGGGAAATTGAATTTCTAATAAAGAAAAACAATCCGTACCTGCAGAAGTATGTCAAGACCAGCCAAGGTCAAAACAAGCAGGATCTGGTACCTCCACCCGTCGATGGACATTTACAAGTCATTATTGGAGGCCCGTACATTGCTGGAGATCCGGGCAAAGCTCGGGAGAGGTATGCCCGAACAACTCAGCACGAGCAAGAAGAAGTCATCCTGGTCGTGGAAGAAAGGAAGCCCAAAGTTCCACGAGCAAGAGAACCAACCATAACTTTCAACGATGAAGACGCTGTCAAGATTAGATTTCCGCACAACGACCCCCTGGTCGTGGAAGTCCATATAGCAAATAAAATGGTGGCTAGAACCATAATTGATAATGGAGCTTCTTCAAACATTTTTTTCAAGACTGCTTACGAGAAGATGGGGCTTCAACTCAAGGATCTAACACCATGCCTCCAGCCTGTCTATGGTTTCTCTGGTCAAGGAGTTGCACCTCTAGTGCAAATCCGGCTACCCCTCACTGTTGGACAAGCTCCGACGAGCATAACTATCATGGCACAGTTCCTAACATTGGATTTTCCTTCAGCTTTTAACGTAATGCTTGGCCAACCAGTCCTGTATGACTTAAAAGCTGTCACATCAATATTTCACTCGTGCCTGAAGTTCCCAACAAAGAATGGGGTAGGGTGTCTTAGAGGGAACTAGCAATCTGCTCGGGAATGTTACAACCTTGCAGTGGCCAAGGCTAAGAAGGAAATATCCTCCAGCCAGAGCCCAGACAAGGGAAAAAACATTCCCAAGTAGGAAACTTCCCAAGGCGAGGATGAAGATGTGGATCCTCGACTTGGGGACCCAAGCAGCAATGTTGGACCTGTGGAAGAATTAGAAGAGATCGAGATCGATCCAGCTATCCCGGCCAGAAAGCTAAAAATTGGAAAGGGTTTGTTGCTCGAAGTAAAATCAGAGTTGATAAAATTTGTGAGAGCAAACCTAGATGTTTTTGCTTGGTCACATGCAGATATGGTCGGAATCGACCCTTCTATTATTTCACACGTCCCGAATATTAATCCTAACATCCGGCCAGTTCAGCAAAAACGAAGACTGCTGGATAAAGAACGAGCAGTAGTCCTGAAAGATGAAGTTGAAAAGTCACGAATCCCGTACTTGTGCCCAAGCCGAACAAGAAATGGCGAGTCTATATTGATTTCAAAGACCTCAACAAAGCGTGCCCTAAAGACTATTTTCCACTTCCAAGGATCAATCAGCTCGTAGACGCAACAGCCGGGCACGAAATTTTAAGCTTCATGGACGCTTATTCAGGCTACAATCAAATCAAAATGCATCCGCCAGACCAAGAACATACAAGTTTCCAAACAGATATGGGTCTCTACTGCTACAAAGTCATGCCATTTGGTCTAAAAAATGCTAGAGCTACGTACCAAAGATTGGTAAACAAGATGTTTAAAGACCAGATTGGGCAAAATATGGAAGTGTACATGGATGACATGCTCGTCAAATCCAGAAAGGCTGGGGGGCACATAGACGACCTGGATGAATGTTTCAAAGTCCTCTGGAAGTACAACATGAAACTAAATCCCATAAAGTGCTCCTTTGGAGTCTGCCCGGGAAAGTTTCTAGGCTTCATCGTCAATGCCCGAGGAATTGAAGCCAATCCAGAAAAAATTCAAGCCCTCCTGGATATGAACTCGCCAACAAAAACCAAAGAAGTGCAAAGCTTGACTGGTCGAATCGCCGCACTCAGCAGATTCGTGTCAAAATCAACGGAAAAATGTGTTCCATTCTTCAACATCCTGCGAGGAAACAAAAAGTTCGAGTGGACAGAAGAATGTGAAAGAGCTTTTCAAGCTTTAAAGGCAAAACTTGCAAAACCTCCCGTACTTTCTAAACCTCTAGACGGTGAGGAGTTGGGGATATATCTAGCTGTCACGGAGCATGCCGTGAGTGCCGTGCTGATCAGAGAAGAGAACAGCGTACAACACCCAGTCTATTACATTAGTAAAAGGCTCATCGAGGCCGAGGGCCGATATTCGTTGATATAAAAGCTCGCCTACTGCCTTATTCTAGGAACAAGGAAGCTGAGGCCTTATTCCCAAGCTCATCTTGTTCGGGTATACACCGACCAACCACTACGACAAATACTACAAAAGCCAGATGCCTCTGGACAGTTACTCAAGTGGGCGGTAGAATTGGGTCAGTACGAAATCAACTTCCAACCCCGAACAGCAATCAAAGGCCAAGCCTTGGCCGACTTTGTGGTAGAATGCACAGGCAAAGAAGAAAGCATACCAGAAAGCAATCCCGAGCCACTACCTCAGCCAAGTAACAATGAAGACAAATCGACCTGGAAACTACATGTGGATGGGTTGGTAAGAGATCAACTATCTGGTGCAGGAATTGCCCTCGTCACGCCTGGGGGCAAAACCTGCACGCTGCGGTTAAATTCGAATTCAAGGCATCTAACAACAAAGCTGAATACGAGGCTCTAATCGCTGGACTTAAGCTAGCCCAGGAAATGAAGGCCTAACACATTGAAATCTGCAATGATTCACAGCTGGTGGTAAATCATGTATCCGGCGAATACGAGGCTCGGGGAGAAAAAATGATAGCATATCTGAGCAAAATACATGACCTGCTCGCACAATTCAAAAGCTACGGTCTCAGACAAATTCCAAGAGAAGAAAATACAACTGCAGACGCGTTAGCTCGATTGGCAAGCAGCAAGTGACAAGGCAAACTTGGTCCCTATCTAGTTCCTTGAAGAGCCTAGCATCACTGGCACGGAAGAAATCGAAATGATCGACACATCCCCAAACTGGATGACGCCAATAGCAGCCTACCTCAACTCTGGGGAAATCCCAGATAATCGAAATGAAGCTCAGAAAATGAGAAGGAAGGCAGCACGGTATATCATAGTAGAAGGGGTCATGTACAGAAGAGGATTCTCAATGCCATTACTCAGATGTGCTAAACAAGATGAAGCTGGACGGCTCCTATCTGAAGTTCACGACGGATTATGTGCAAATCACGCCACCGGACAGAGCTTATCTAAGAAAATTCTAAGGCAAGGTTACTTCTGGCCAACGATGATTGAAGAATCGAAAGCCTATGTTAAGAAGTGCGATAAATTCCAGAGATTTCCAAAAATACCAAGAGCTCCACCTAACGAGCTGACACAGATGCAAAGTCCGTGGCCCTTTGCAATTTGGGGAAATGACCTAATCGGGCAGTTACCTAAAGGTAAAGGCGGAGTGTAGTACGCAGTGGTAGCAGTCGACTACTTTACTAAGTGGACTGAAGCCGAACCACTTGCGACCATTACATCAAAAAAGGTTTAAGACTTTATAGTGAAGAACATCATATGCCGGTTTGGACTACCGTACAAAATAGTCTCAGACAATGGCAAACAGTTCGACAGCCAATCTTTCACTGATTTCTGTGCGAACCATGGTATCATCAAAAGTTTCTCCGCAGTGGCACATCCTCAAGCAAACGGTCAAGTTGAACCAGTCAACAAAACCTTGAAGGATACACTAAAGAAGAAACTCGAAGATGCCAAAGGAAACTGGCCAGAAGAACTCCCCAAAATTCTATGGTCATATCGTACAACGGAAAAAAAAAGAACCGGTCAGACACCATTTGTAATGGCGTACGGTTATGAAGCTATGCTGCCCGTCCAACTCGAGCCACCTTCTCACAGAAGATTGACGTACGATCAAGGTACCAATCACATACTCCTTGCAGAATCACTTGATGAAATCGAAGAGAAACGAGCAACTGCAAACTTAAAGTTGATAGCTCATCACCAAAAAGTAGCTCGGTATTTCAACAAACAAGTGAAAGCTCATAAATCCTTCGTGGGAGATATGGTCCTGAGAAGGGTATTCCTGAACACCAAAGACAGCACGACAGGTGTACTAGGACCTAACTGGGAAGGACCATATCAGGTGGTCGAAGTTCTCGACTCCGGAGCATACAAATTAGGTAAGTATGATGAAAAAATGCAACTCATTCTAGTACCACGTTACTGGAATAGAGAACATTTAAGGAAATACTACCAATAAAGTACCAGGTCGGGTTGACCATTTTAAGTACTAAATGAACATTTGCTTTTAAGTGAATGGCCTTCTGGGCGGACTATGCCCAAAGGTTCGAGAAACAAAGTACTCAGGTCGGGCTGACCACTTTAAAGTACAGTTTCTTGTGTCTGCAATTTGTTTTATTTCATGTTAAGCTAAAAGATCAGATTAGATCAAATAGCTCTGATGTAAGTTACTATGGTAAAAAATACACTTTTCGATCAAAAAATGAATAAAGATAGTATTTCAAAATTCAATTGAGTCGAAAAAATCAGCATGATTATAATTTACCTACAGTGCGTACAAAAGGTTTGGTCAAACCCCAAAACACCGAACAAATAAATAATATATTTGTAAAGACAAGTGACCAAGATTCATACGTCTGCTCGGTCACTTGGGGGGCACCTATACCTGTACAAAGGATTTGGTGAAAATAAAACAATCACAATTGCACGGAAGTTATAAACAGAGAATGAAATTCATTAAGGATGACAAAAGCTCGTAATACTGGGATTAAAAGCTGCCCGGTCAGCCCGTTGTCCAAAAAATGAAAAATAATTCCAAGTTTAAAGACCGCTTGGCCGGTCATGATGTCTTAGAAAAGGCCCTGAGGCCGAATAAGATATATAAAAAAAAAAAGAGAGATGAAAAGAAGTGTTTAAACAGCTGGAGTCCCAAGCTCTTGGTTCGGTTCTTCTGGGTCAACTAGAGCAGGAGGATCTGTTGTTTGAACAAGAGAAGCATCAGCAGCCTGACCGGAGGTTGAAGCAGCTTGGCCAGACGTTGAAGCAGCCGCCTCGTTCCCACCATAAGCCACTTGGGCCGCGCAGTACTCAAGGTACATGTCCTTAGCGTCGCCCAAGTAGTCAAAGTTGGCCCGGGGATTAGCCTTCCAAAAATCAAAGAAGAGCTCGAGATCGGCTGTCTCCAAGGCATTGACCTTCTCCTTCAACCTCTCCACCTCGGCCGAAAGCTCTCCCTCCTTGGCGTCCTTCTCCTCCTTCATCCGAAGAAGAACTGCTCGCAGAGAAGTCCTCTCATCTTGAAGACTGTTTACCTTAGCAGATAAGATCTCGATGGTCTCCTCAAAACGATCAGCAGCCTCGAGATCCTTAGTCAGCATAGAGATCTTCTTCTCAGCAGCGAACAGCTTCTTGTTGGCCTCGCCCAACTCCAACCGAACAGCTCCGGCTTCCACCCTGGCTTCCTCAGCTTCCTTCTTGGCCAAGTCCGCCTCCGCCTTCAAGGTGTCGGACAGAGCCGCATTCTTGGAAGCGACAGACTTAGCCCGGGAGTAAGTGTAGGCCAACTTCAGACAGACCTGCACAGAAGAAAAACTTTAGCATATTGAGCTAAGTGTTGAAAGTTAGAGGGAAGTATCAAAAAAGACTTACCCTGGTGAACTCCTTCAGGACTCCGCCCACAATCACATCCAAAGATGAGTCATTATCGGCACCAGACTTCCTCTTCTTCCCCACCACGGACTTAGGCGTAACGTCCTCGGGATAAAGCCCGTACCTCACAAGATTATTATCGGAGGCCAACTGGATAATACCGGTCTTCCCCCAGCAACCGGGCAAGTTTTTGAGCTCTATCCCTAAGAGCAAGAGTGAGGGGAGGACGGTGATAGGCCAGAATCTGTTGAAACCAAGTCCGGGTAATGCTCGGATCCTTCACCATGAAGTACTCATCAACAAAACGCCCTATTTTGTTGATGGCCTTGTCATCCGTGCCGGTCAACCACTTGAAGCCTGGCTGAGAGAAATAGAAGTACCCCGACCTGCCTTTTTGGGGGTCGACTTCAGATCAAAAAACCAGTCAACCTCGTGGGGAGAAGGAGTACCCCATCCCTGGGAAGCATAGAGGACGAAGAGGGTGGACAAATACTTAATGCCCTTAGGAGTGATTTGGGCCATGCAGAGACCGGAAAAGTCCGCCATATCCTTGAAATATTTGTGCAAGGGCATCAACGCTCCTTGCTGACCATGGGCCCCCGACCAGGCGCACATCCCCTCGTCAGGGTTTGTAGCACGATTATTATGGGCAGGGATGTAGCAGTCCAGCTCACCCAGGTACCCGTCCTGGTCAAGAGTTCGAAGGCGCGCCTCCGTAATCTTGGACGGAGGACTTACCCACCTGGCGCCCAAGGCACCCTGCCTCCTATGAGGAACCGCCACAGCAAGCTCCTCACTGACGTAGTCCACGCCCTTAACCAGGACGTCTCCGTCAGCATCGACTGGCAGCCCAGCCTCATTGTACTCCCCGAAATTTGGAGTTCAATCTCTTCATCTCCCTCCGCCTCGGAGAGGCTGCTGAGACGCAAATCGTCCAACTCCTCAACCTCCTGGACCTCAGCGTCCCCTCGCGATCGTCCTCCATCGGAACGGCCGAATCCTGTTCAGTGCTGGGCAGAGTGGCAAGCCGAGCTACTTGAGGATCAGTACCGTTGGCCAGACACGTGGTGTTCTTTGAACGAGCCATCATCCTATGGCTGGGTACAAGGTCAGAAGAATGTCCTTCGCTAGAAGGAGGACTAGAATGAAGACGAGGATCATCCTCGTGCAGAAGTTGAAGCAAATCCTGGTCGATCTGATGTCCGAGTTCCCAAGACTCACCTGAGTTCATCTACAAAAAACAATACACAAGATGAGTGTTGGACGGAATATCAAACGATAAACAAGCAAATATGCCGACCAGGAGTACTCAACAGATTAAAGAATGAAGAAACTTAGAAAACAGAATTGAGAGGAAGAAGAAGAAAGGAAGAAAGAGAGAAAGTGTTTATTCAATTCTGTTACACTTTACAACAGATGCCAATCCAGGTATTATATACACAAGCAAAGGAAAACAACATAACAGAAAGTAAGTTGGAAAACCAACTAACTACCAACACAGAAAAAAAACTTTAAGTGACAGCTGGACAATTTAGTATAGGTTCTCTAACAGCCCCCTTCAAACTCAGTGAGGAAGAACTATGCACACTGAGTTTGTCACGAATTAGAGAGAACCTATTACTGGGAATAGGCTTTGTAAACCCATCTTCCAGCTGATGTTCAGAGGGAACATGGTTGATCTGAATTTATTTTGTGAGAACTTTATCACGCACGAAATAGAGATCGATCTCTATGTGCTTAGTTCTGGCATGCAACACTGGATTGGAAGCCATCATGACTGAACTAAGGTTGTCAAACCAAATTGTAAGAGCTGAAGGAGGTTTAACTTTGCGTTCAGTCATTAGAGACTGAAGCCATGTGAGTTCTGTAACGACAACAGCCAAGCTGCTAAATTCAGCCTCAGATGAAGACCTTGATATAGTAGTTTGTTTCTTGGACTGCCAAGTGATGAGGTTGGGACCAAGATAGATGCAGAACCCTATCGTAGAGCGTCTGTCATCTGGGTCAGCCGCCCAGTCAGCATCACAGAATGTTGTATATCAAGTGTTGAGCCTTTTTGTAAGTGCAAACCAAAGTCAAGAGTGCCTGCCACATATCGAAGAATTCATTTTACAGCAACCCAATGACACTGTAATGGATTATGGATGAATTGTGAGACTTTGTTCACACTATATGCAAGGTTTGGCCTAGTGATTGTGGCATATTGAAGTGCACCCACAATGGATCTGTAGAGATGTGGATCAGTGACAGTATCACTCCCATATTGAGAAAGTCTTAGACCCGAGTTCATTGGAGAGCTTTGTGTTTTAACACCTTGCATCTGAGCACGACAAAGAATGTCTTGAAGATATTTCTTTTGTGACAGTAGAAGCCCTGTAGTAGTGGGAAGTGCCTGAATGCCTAAGAAATAATCAAGATTACCAAGATCTTTGAGAGCAAATTTGCTACTCAAGGCAGAAATGAGATTGGTAACTTGAGTTGAGCTACTGCCTGTAATTAGTATATCATCCACATATACTAGAACATACAAGCAGTTGTTGTTGTTGAATTTCACAAATAAGGAGTGATCTGACTGAGCAGAGGTAAACCCGAGATCAGTAAGTGCACCAGATAGCTTCTCAAACCAAGCACGAGGTGCTTGTTTGAGCCCATATAAAGCTTTGGTAAGCTTACAAACATGAGTTGGATGCTGTGGATCCTCAAAACCAGGAGGCTGAACCATAAAGATCTCTTCTTGCAATTCACCATTAAGAAATGCATTATCCACATCCAATTGTCTAATTGTCCAATTTTGTGTGACAGCTAGAGTTAGAACAACCCTAATAGTAACATGCTTCACAACAGGGCTGAAGGTTTCATTGAAATCGAAACCCGCTTGTTGATGAAAGCCTTTAGCCACTAATCTTGCCTTAAATTGAACAACCTCTCCTTCAACATTTTCTTTAACCCGATATACCCACTTGCATCCTATTGGTGTTCTGTTTGGTGGAAGAGGAACCAATTTCCATGTATTGTTTCTTATCAAGGCTTTACTTTCAACATCCATAGCTTTAAACCACCTCGGATCTTTAAGTGCAGATTTGACATTGAGAGGATAAAGTGATGCCATTAACACTTTTGGTTTAGTTATGCCACTTTTTGACCTTGTTTGCATAGGATGCAAATTTGTACCTATATGGGAGACAACACCACTAGAAATATTGTTAGAAATAACAGGTTGAATGCTGGTAGGTTCATGCTCAGGTGTGTTGGAATGAAAGTTCTGACAGTGTGTTATCATGGACAAGATTAGGAGCAGATGGTGAAGAAGGATTTGGGGTTGGAGTATGTGTATTGGATAAAGATGATGAGATGACATTGTGTGTGGTAGCAGCAGCAGAAGGAGTAGAATGAATAGCAGAAGGATTTGGTGTTTTGGAAGTGACAGTAGGAATTCGAGCATTGACAGCAGCATTGATAGGAGAACTGGAATGTGCAGCATCTAAAGCTACAGAGGCAAATGGGAACACATTCTCATCAAATAGTACATCTCTTGAGATATACAAGCGGCCATCTTTGGAAAGACATTTATAACCCTTATGAGACAGACTGTACCCGAGGAATACACAAGGGATAGACCTGTACTGAATTTTAAATCGATTATAGGGTCTTAGATTTGGATAGCACAAACAAGCAAAGACTCTAAGAGTGGTATAGTCAGGTTTAGTGTGAAATAAGACTTCAAGAGGAGACTTGTAATTCAGTTTGGGAGTTGGCATTCGATTAATTAAAAAGACAGTAGCTCGATATGCTTCATCCCAATATTTGAGTGGGAGAGAGGCATGGGCAAGTAGAGTGAGACCACTCTCAACTATATGCCTATGTTTACGCTCAGCCACTCCATTTTGCTCATGACTGTGGGGGCATGACACTTTGTGAATGACACCACATTGATGCAACAGATTGATGAAAGCTTGATATTCACCACCCCAATCTGTCTGAATGGCTTTAATCTTGTAACCCAATTGAAGTTTAACCTGGTTTTTAAAAGTTGTAAAGGTGGGAAGAGCCTCACACTTAGTTCTTAGCATATAGATCCAACTATGTCTAGAGTAGGCATATATAAAACTAATATACTACTTATAACCACTTGCTGAATTGATAGGGGCAGGACCCCATAAATCAGAGTGCAGTAGTTGAAGTGGTTCAGTGTAAGTGGTTGTGGAATTTGGAAAAGGAAGCTTGTGATGTTTTCCCAAACAACATCCAGAGCACAAATCAGAAAAACCAGATTGAGTTTTATTGCTAATGGGTATGTTACAAGATTGTAAGGCACTTTGAACTATTCTAGCAGTTGGATGGCCTAACCTGTTATGCCAAAGAGAAAATTGAGCATTATGAACAGGTAAAGAAACTGAATTACAAGAAGGATTACATTGAGAAAAACTGGAATTGCTGCTGGAAGATGATGCAGCAGGTTGTTGACAGATAGGGAGAGAATCGAATTTGTACAGACCATTGTCAAGCTTCCCAACCAACAAGATCCTCTTGGTAATTAAATGTGACAGTCAGTAGTCCCGTGATCCATAAGGGGAAACACCGGGTAAGCTGTGCAATCCCACACCGCCTGGGGAAGGTCAAGTGGGATGATTCTGAGACTGTGTAGGTATGGGACTACACAGTTAAAGAGGGCTTAAATGGATTGATTGGTACTACCTATATCAACAAGGTGCATCTTGTTTTTCGGTAGCCCATCTCGAAAGAACTCCACAGTTAAGCGTGCTTGGCCTGGAGCAATTTCAAGGATGGGTGACCTCCTGGGAAGTTTTCCCAGGAAGCGTGCGAGTGAGGACAAAGCACGCTGGAAACACTCGTGTTGGTCTGTAGGGTCAGTCATCAGTCCATGAAGCAGCCAGAGTGACGTACTCGTGTATAAGAGCCATTATTCCGTGGGTGTAAGGGCCCAATGGAGGCTTGAAGCGGGGATGTTACATTAAATCCTTAACACAACAAGATTGAGGAAAGAATTCAAATGAGACATTGTTATCTGTAGCAAACTTAGAAACACTCATTAGATTCTTTGTAATTAAAGGCACATGAAGAAGATTATGTAATGCTAAGGATTGACTATGAATGGGAGAAAGAAAGGTTGTATGACCAACAGTTTTGATGGGCAAACCTGAGCCATCTCCCATGAGTATTTGTTGGTCACCACTGAGATCAGTGGAGTTGGTGAGATTCTGAGCATGACGAGTTAAGTGGTGTGTGGCTCCAGAATCGGGATACCATCCATTGTCTCCAACAACATCAGGATAGGCATATAAGGATTGGGCTTCTGCAAGGTTAGCACTACCAGTAAAGGTATTAAAAGATTCAGGGCCTTGGAAGGATTCATCAAACCTGTAAAAACACTGTTTAACAGTGTGTCCCAACTTGTGGCAAAGTTGGCATTGCACTTTCTGTCCCCTTGCAGTGTACTATCCTCGACCGTGAGTATGACCACCTCGAGAAGTTGAGGGATTGCCACGCCTAACTGAATTACCACGGCCTTGAGTTGCAGGACCGAAACCTGGTGGAGGATGTTGCATCGAGTATTGTCTAGAATTGAAAGTAGAGCCTCTGGACAATGGTGAGACATTAGATTGAGTAGGTGAAGGATAATAAGGGGAAGAAAAGGTACCACGTCCACCAGTATAGGGCTTAGTAAGAGCCGGATTCGCTTCTGGTTTGGTTATATCCAAATCTTGAGTGGCTTTTTCCAGTCGAACTTCTTGAGCCATCAAGAGAGCCTCAATCTCAGCTACAGAGTATGCTTCAGATCTAGTATTGACCGATGTAATGAAAACATTATACTCACTGTTAAACCATTGAATATAGCTTCTATGTGTTCTGCAGGTGATATCTAGTGTCCAATTGAAGCAAGAAGATCCACTAATCGTTTGATCTTGAGTAGATAGTCACCTAAAGATCCCTGCATTTTAGCATTCCCAAGCAGAGTTCTGTATTGTCCAATGTTCGCACGATTCAAGGCTGTGTAGTATTCGCGTAAATTGCTCCAGATTTGTGTCGTCGTGTCACAACCAACCATTCAAGTCAGAATCTTCTCGGACATGGATGATAAAAGCCAAGAAACAAGAACACTATCTTGTTGAACCCAGTCTTCATATTCAGGACTCAATCGATTGGCAATGAGATCAACTTCTGTGTTGAATTCAAAGGAGCTTGAGTTGGATCCAGAAAGCGTTGCAGTCGAGCTCCTTTAATGGCTGCAAACACTTGTTGTTTCCATGGCAAATAGTTATGCTCATCAAGTCGTACTGAGAGGGAATGAGAGAAAACAGTCAGTGTAGTTCTTGGAAGAGGTGTATTGGTGTTTGCTGTAGCTTGAGAAGAACCTCCAGGGCCATTAACGAACACCATTGCTTAAAGAATTCAGCTCTGATACCATGAAGAAGCTTAGAAAACAGAATTGAGAGGAAGAAGAAGAAAGGAAGAAAGAGAGAAAGTGTTTATTCAATTCTGTTACACTTTACAACAGATGCCAATCCAGGTATTATATACACAAGCAAAGCAAAACAACATAACAGAAAGTTAGTTGGAAAACCAACTAACTACCAGAATAGAAAACAACTTTAAGTGACAACTGGACAGTTTAGTATAGGTTCTCTAACACGGCTATGTCTAAAGAAAAGTCAGAACTCAAGAAGTCAGAAAATTTTCTTGAGTTAAGGCAAAAAAGTTCATGAAGCTTAAAATAAGCAAGATGAAAGGCGGACACAATGCAGTTCAGAGACAAGTTTTATGGCTGTAAACCCACATGAAGACATGATAAAGGAGAATCGCAGAAGTTTCTAGCCCTAGAATTTCCTAAGCATTTTTCTACAGCATAATGAAAGTTGCATTCAAAATGTAAACATGCAAAGATAAGCATAAAGGAAATCAAAAACTTACTCAAGATTCGAGTGTCTGGGTTCGAGCAACGTCAATCCAACCAGCAGTTGTATGAAGGCACTTCGGCGACTTTGAAGCCAGAAAATTTTCTTTTCGCTCTGGAGCTTATTTAGCAGAGAAGAGTGATGAAATGAGTTTATGTGCCAATGATGTGGGTATTTATAGGCAAGTCTCGAAAAGGGATAACTGTCTCAAAGAAACCTTAGATGCCTCAGCTTCTCGCCTCAAAAACGAATATGGGAAATCAAAAGTAATCAAGTGCAACCGTCAGCCGTGGAGAGAGAA